>NW_023460459.1:6074-6884 GCF_013731165.1 Rhagoletis pomonella | reverse complement strand
CTCTTATTATCTTCTCCAACATCAGATTAAAGAAATCACACGAAAGGAAGTCCCCTTGTCTAAAACCTCGTTTGGTATCAAACGGCTCGGAGAGATCCTTCCCTATTCTGACGGCGCTGGTGGTATTGCTCAACGTAATTTTACACAGCCGTATTAGTTTCGCGGATATACCAAATTCAGCCATCGCGGCATAAAGGCAACTTCTCTTCGTGCTGTCGAAAGCGGCTTTGAAATCGACAAATTGATGGTGTGTGTCGATCCTATTCTCGCGGGTCTTTTCCAAGATTTGGCGTATTGTGAATATCTGATTTATGGTGGATTTTCCAGGCCCAAAAGCCACATTGATAAGGTCCAATCAGCTCGTTGACGGTGGGATTCAGTCTTTCGCACAATACACTCGACAAGACCTTATAACCTATGCTCAGAAGGCTGATTCCGCGGTAGTTGGCGCGTATGGCGGGTTCACCTTTCTTGTGGATTGGGCAGAGCACACTTAATTTCCATCCGTCGGGCATGCGTTCATCTGACCATATTCCGCATACGAGCTGATGCATGCACCTCATCAGCTCCTCGCCGCCGTACTTGAATAGCTCGGCTGGCAGGCCGTCAGCTCCAGCAGCTTTGTTGTTTTTCAGCCGCCACAGTCAGGCGGTGGGCAGCTACTCCATCATCATCGACTGGGGACTCGGGTTCGTCTTCTTCACTACTTTCAGCGGCGCTACCATTCAGTAGGTTATAAAAGTGTTCCCTCCATAATTTAAGTATATTCTGGACATCGGTCACTAGGTCGCCATTGTTGTTCTTACAGGA
>NW_023460459.1:5404-6064 GCF_013731165.1 Rhagoletis pomonella | reverse complement strand
ACCCACGAGATGTATTGAGAAGGACTACCCTCAAAAACTTGCAGCTCCTTCACACAATCAGGGAGTCTGCCAATGTCCCTCAAGTCCTGCACCGATAGTGGTGTTCACACCGCTACCGGCACCCCTTGCGGCTGCGTTCTCATGCTAGCCTGTTTTACGCTACCTAACCGTCCATCAATCCTGCCCAGATTTTGGTCCAGATTTGCGCTATTAGACTCAATCCTTCCTAGCCTAGATTCCAGAGCGACACCGTTGCTTTCGATACCACTAAGTCGTACCTCAAGCCTCCTAATCTGCTCGAGAAGAGCATTAACACCCCCATTGAGCTCATTAACTTTGGTTGTTAAGGCGTCCATTTCAATACAATAGTAAATTTTTCCTTTAATTAATTATTTTTAACAGAATCAAGGCACGGGATACGCACTAACTATTTTTATAGCACAGTACGATAATGCAATCAAATTTTTCCTATTTGGCACACAGTGGCTATTTAAATTTATATTTATTTTATATGCGTTTTTTGTTTGGTATTATTTTTCTTCTTTTTTGTTGTTTCTTGAAGTTACCGCTCTTTTCTTACACTTTGACAGTTTCCTGCAAAAGAACAAGAAAAGAACCGTAAATAGGTTTGTGAAACTTTTACCGTGTTCTGATGTGAAC
>NW_023460459.1:0-5304 GCF_013731165.1 Rhagoletis pomonella | reverse complement strand
TTTGAGGTTGGTGATTTCAGTAGCCGTGAGGATAAGATCAACAAATTTGCTGCGCAAGATGGCTTAAAGAAATTGTTCCCAAGCAAAAAAAGAAAATTTAAAAATTCCTGAAGTTGCCTTTACACGGGTCGATTTCCGTCGATTGGAAAATGGCCTGAGATATCGACTAGCCAAAACGCTTACATTTTACAGTTGAATTGCAATTTACACGGGTAGATTTTGGTTAAACGACAAAAATCGACCGTGTAAAGGCAACTTAAATAACGTTCAAATCAATCATCACCTTTGAGATGGAAAATACCAATAACCATTTCATAATTTCGAAAATTATTCCATTTATATTTGTTCTTGTTCCACACCACCTGTAAGGTATGCTTTTATTCGCGTTACCGATTTGTTTTAAGAGGCTCGGTTCTCCAGGAGGCCTATTTTCACCTTTACAACTTAACTTAAAAAGAATTAAAACTAAAGCATGCAATATATAAAGAAAATTAAAAATTGTCTTACATCTAGTAAACATAAAAAATTGCACATATTAAATTCATTATTCATTATAAAATAAAATTTAATAACACAATTCAGTTGAAGTGTATACATATATATGCACATATTTACAAAATGTGGTCTGTATGCACCCGTAGTAAGTTCCCCTAAAACCTAGCCTAAACTCAGAACTGAAAAAACGAGCAAATGGGGTCGGAAACTACTAGCTTTAAAAGCATAATGTGGAAAATGTTTAAAGAGCTGAAACTGTATTGCATAAACTGGAAAAATTGTTTTTGTTTTGCTTTATAATTTTTGGGAATATTGGTTCAGATGGAATTTTTTTATTTGTTTGGGTTTTCAGCTCATTAATGATGCCCCCAGGGTTGCATTTACCACCTCTGAAAATATTTCATGAAGCATTCCAAAATTAGCTCCGAGCAAGTAAAAGTTGGTTAAGCTTAAATGAAATAGTTTTTTATTAAATATTTATTCCTGGTATTTAGTAAAAAACATTCAGATTAATACTAATGTATGGAATGAAGTAAATAAAAATCTACGAATACATTTCATAAATATTTTGTCATAGAGCCATTATTAAATTTAGACATAACTTTGTCGGGCGTTGGTCCTGACGTATATAGAATTAATGCGTTAGAGAGACATAAATATACAAGCTCAACGCGCTAAGTTAGGTATGCTTGTATGTTTATATCTGTTACTCGCCTGGCATATTATCCAACTGCGAAAACAATGACAATTATGATTTATTTAAATGCATATTTTAGCTAAATGTTATATCGTCGCCTGGATAAAAGATTGTCACAAGTTACTTTCGGTAACTCACGATTGAAGTTTGGAATGCAATTTCTCAGAGACAGGACTACAGATTTTCTCCAAAGTGTCGGAGAATGCTATCTACTAGTTCACAAAATTCTTAAATTATCTTATTTTTTTAGTTTAGTGTCAACCATTTATGAGTTTGATAAAATTTTGTCGTATAGGACATTTGTCAAAAAATTTGCAGTCAGTTTTAATGATATACGCCAAAATGTGGTAAGAACTTTTATAAATTAACGATACTTTTTACTAATCAGCCTAATCGTGAGTTTCGCCAAAATTTTGCCAACAATTTTTTCATCCACCTGTAGTGAATATATGCAAACGAAAAGTGAAAAAGTGACCCGGTTCAAGAAAATCAAACTCATGATAAGGCTTAATATATCGGAAACTAAAAAAGAACAGATAACTATATTTGAAAGATCTTGATTAGTTTAGCACGGCAGCAATACTAACGCAATTTGTACCAAATAACCGAAAGCATTTTAGTCAATTACTCAGAAACAAAAGAAGATATCCAAAAACCACACATTGTCAAAATGACGCTTCCGGCAATTTTCCATCCAAGCGACGATATTTGAATGTTACTCGCTTATTTTCGAGCCTGTATGTAAATTTTCGGGAAAAAGTTTAAAAAGTATATTAATCTGCTGAAAAGATATTTTCGCAGATTCACAATTTATTTAAAATAAATCTATCAGCTCTATCTCCAATTCCATGTGAATAAATCTCTCCAGTGCTTAAATAATTTTCACCACATTAAATAGCTGCACAACACCCTAATTGCCGAAAAAGCGTTGCTTGCAACACTAGTCCTTTATGGGGACCAAATTTGGTGAAAAAAATAGCTAGGTTTGTTTACTGGATATACTGAGGTGAACAACTTAAACGAGCGAAATTCACAATCGCACTACTCTTCATCGAATGAACGTCATAATACCAAATGAAAATTCGTTCGATCAGCACTTTCGACCACAGTCGAAGATCGAATGCAACTCATAATAGGGGCCAATATTTCTATTAAAAATTAACGAAAAAGTCTATTACGAAAAACATTGCAAATATTAAAAAAAAACACTGTACCTACGGAGCCTTATTCTGGTGGGTGTATGCAGTGTTGGCACTAATCGATTGATTTTTTAATCAATTAGTTAATTCGATTAAATTGAATCCGATTACAGTTAATCATGATTAATTTTAATCCGATTAAACATTTAATCGCAACCGCGATTAAAAAAATTAATTTTTAATCATTAACTCTTAATTTGATTAAGTAGGTTTGGTGATTAATTACTTTATGCTGGAATTTTCCTGTGCACACAAAGCCAGTTAATCGAGTATGGCTAAGTCGGGTTTCCTCATCAATCTAAGAAATTTGGTGTGCATTTTCATTAAGATCTATACCAACATACGTTTTACAAACTAGGTTTTAATATCCCTCTGCACATGTGCGCTGGGTTATAAAAGTTCCGAGTTTATGTATTATATTAATAACAATAATTATAATTTTTCTTTTATTTTATGTGCTTTTTATAAGCGTAAAACACAAAATAATTACTACAACTGTTGTTTGGTTCCAAATTCGGACAAACTAGACATCTTAGTCAGATTTTGTTTTTAATTGGATTAACAATTATGATTAAAATTAATTAATCGTAATCGCCGCCAGCGATTAACGATTAAAAAAATTTAATCATTAATCATACATTTGATTACGATTAATTAATCTTAATCGTCAATCCCTATTAACATTTTAATCGTTAATTTTTAATCGTTAATCAGATTAGCATTTTGCCAACACTGGGTGTATGTATATAGTACACGCCAAACGATTAGAAACAATACTCAGATGTTTATATTTTCCATTCTGTCCTACTTTTTAGTTTTTATCATATTTTTTTATGTAAAATGTAGTTCATTCAGTAACATAAACCATCTAAATCAAAGCTTCAAATTTTGTGCAAAACTTGCGAAAGTTCAACAAATTTCAAAAAATTATGATCAAAATTTCAAACCTTTTAATTAGTATTTAAAAAAGGGTATGTAGGTTTATAGCCCATTCCATTTCAATATAAAAAAGTGCAAGTTTCATGTTGCTCAAATTTCGCGTTGATTTTTAATCATTTCTTTTGCTGGCGGTGTTGTGCACTTTGAGGGTTCACTCTTCGGTAAAATGTGTCTTTTTAATTTAACCTTACTTGACAAGTTTACCCCGAGAAGAAATATTTTTTTTTTATCGAAATTAAGTCTATGCTTCCCGCAAGGTGCTTATCTTAATATATAAAAATCCCGTGTCACTGTGTTTACGCTAATCTCCGAAACCGCCTAACCGATTACAATGTAATTTTGTGGGTGTGTATTGTTGGTTCCAACTTAAAAGATAGGATAGTTTGGAACCCGAGAAAAAATAGCTTTTTTAATCGAAATTTTGTCTATGCCTCCCGCAAGGTGCTTATCACAGCGTACGGCAGTGCGCGCGAGTGACGAAAGCAGCCACAGTAGCATGCTGAAATGACTCGCTTATATATACATGAGATTTGGAAGTTTTTATCCAGACGTCCAATCACATGTTTGAAAGGTCTTGCAGACTGTATCCAGAAAATGTATTCAAGCTTCATAAACGATTAACCGGATTCTTAAAAATTAGGCTAAACTGTTGCGAAACAAAAAATATTTTTTGCTTTTACCGGTTTAAGGGGGTATGTGGGTACACCCAACATAATTAATGTTATTCTATAGGCCAATACCTTTCAAACGATACATTATATATCGAATTCCGGTTACTAGTTGGAAAGATATAGAGCTAAATGGGTTTTGGTTCGTGTCTCCACTACGAGATGCTTTGCGATGTGTGTAGCGTCTGTACGTACCTTCATTTATTTTTTTTTCAAACTTTCAGGAATTAAAGTACAAAAAAACTGGGAAGGTTTTGTTCCAGGATGTTTCGATTCGTACGCCTTTGGGGCATGTCTGGTGTCTGAAATTCGAAAAAAAGCCAATTTTTTAAACTATCGCTGAGGCCGCACTACTCATTCCATACAAGTGATGTGGATATCAGTAGAAGAGCCTTAAAACATGCTATCTAACGCTATCTTTTGCGTTTATAAAATATAAATATGTCATAACGGTATCGCCTGAAAACTAAAAATCGGGCTGCTGAAAATAGAGATTTCGGGCATTTTCTCAAAAACTGGTCAGTCGATTTTATTCTAAGTTTCCACAAGTTTAGTCCAAGACCTTAGCTTTCATCTGGCATATAGTTTGTATCTGGGAAAGCTCTTATTGTGGAGATATTACTATTCAAATCGAAAAAATGTCGCTCCAAAAAGGGTCAAATGGTTAAAAATTAACATATCCGTCTAATTTGGTTACTTTAAGATATAAAAATAACATACCCAGTTCCCCGATAAAAATCGCCTATTCCCCGATTGCCTCTTAACCCGAAATTTCCCTGCAAATCAGGGAATTTCCCGCGAGTTGAGAAGTTGAACGATGCAGCTGTGCTAATCACTTCGTACATGACTTGGAAACCACAGTTTGTGTGTATTTTAGGGTTTTTTTTTCAGTCACATGCCGAAATTGTAATATTTTCCCCATTTTAATTGTAGTTATGTACACAGTATTTAACAATGCTACATGAGTTTATCACCCGCACTTAACTTACCATAGCCATAGGTGTCGTCTTTCTCCCATAGTTTCCCCCCTCTTTCCCCTACCCATTCACTCTCTTTTTTTCCTGCCTCCCTGCGTCCTTTTCCCTCCCCCCCTCTAAGGGCATCACAATGGACAGCTTAGTCAAGTCCAAGTGTGCCTCCATATGCGGAGCCAGCCCGCTTACCTAATCTAAGCTAACCTAACCTAACTGGGCAGACGCAAAAAATATTACCTACAGTTGTACATAAATATGTATGTATGAATGCATTTAGTTGACCCAATCTCAAATCACCCAGGCCGGCGGAAAGTGAATTTAAGATAGCGATA
>NW_023460458.1:0-36421 GCF_013731165.1 Rhagoletis pomonella | reverse complement strand
AAACTCTAGGTCCCTCCCCTTTGTGTTACAACACCAAGGCGCCGTTTAAATAGCCTTCAACGTTCGGAAAAGCTTATTGCAAAGACATTGGTAGTCCCCTATTACTATTATCTGTGGTCTTACTCTACAGGAGGGTTTTCTTTGCACACTTTTCTGACCATTCCTTTGGATGCTTGCGTTTGCGATGAGAGTACATATTCGATTTAGAGTTGAACGTTTGCGGACAAAATGTACAGGTATACAAAACTTCTCCAGTGTGTGTTGCCATGTGTTCCTAAACAATAAAAATATACACACACTTAATATGGAGATATTAAAAAATATTAGAAGTATGTATTTACTCGCAAGCATTTTGGCAATTTGAAAGCTTTATCACAAAGTTTGCATACATGTTTTTTCTCTGCGCTATGCATATATTCAATGTGGCTTTTGTGGGCCCGTAAGGTTGGAGACACTTTAAAGCAAATTGGGCAGACTTGAGGCGTTTGGTATTCTTCGGTGTGCATTGTTTTCATGTGCCGCGCTAAGCCATATTTTGTTTTCAGCTCTGTATTGCATAATGTGCACTTTATTAAGGACCTTGATACGCCAGCATGTTCCTCCTGATGCCATCGAAAAGCTTGTTTCCCATTTAAGGACTTGCCGCAAATGTCGCATATCTTAGCATACAAATTTAGATGAACAAGCGCAAGGTGTTGTTTCATCATGTATTGATTGCAGAATCTGCATAAAAAATCAATGTGAATTGGCCAAAATTTTATTGGAAAGACATATCACACATCCATTTCAAAAGTGACACAAACGTAGCAGCATACAAATTTCCCAAAGAGTTTTTGGGGAGTGATGCTGGAGTGGCAGTCCTTGGTCAGATATGTACATATATGTACATGCATACATACATAAATCTAGGTCGTTCCGGTTATGTAGACCCGACTGCCGGGTACTTTGGTTTGCAGGGAGGTTTTTAGACTTTTTATTTACATATAAGTATGTATACCTTTCAGCAAAAGCTGGACCAAAACTTTGGTGTAAATTATTGAAAAAATTAAGGTAGAGTCTCCCTTGCCCGTGTGATTAACATGTATATATGTATTACGAAATAAATTTCGCGTTTTCTGAAAACGGGTGATTTTGATTTGTGTCTTCTTTGAAGTGGGTGTATTTTCACTTACCTTTTATCACATTGCGGGCATTTAATATTTTTTTGTTCTTTTGGGGCATGTATTAAATGATGTCGAGTTAAAATTTTACGGCTAAAAAAGCTTTTACGGCAAATGTCGCACTGATAAATGCGTTCCTTAGAACCATGGAAAAATTGCTCATGTGCCTCGAGACCGCTTCGATCGCATAGTACCTTCTCGCAGTGTTTACATTTGAAGTATTCTGGATTGATGTGAACTTGAATATGGTCAACTAGTACACCGCGGTTAAGTAATTTCTTGCCACAGCACTTAACATACCCATTAGTTTGGTGCTCTTCGCGGAAGTGACGTTTTAATTCTCTGAAATCTGTAAGAGATTTGCAACAGATACAGCATTTTAATTTAAAATTTTGCGCTATAAATTCATCACTTTCTGCTGTTTTATTTCGCTGCGTATTCCTTTTCTTAAGGTCATTTTCTTGTTCTGTCAGTCTTATTTTTTTAGGCCTTTTAGCCAGCCGTTTTCTTTTTGGAGGAATTCGACATCCGATGTCATCCTCTTCTCTCCCTGAGTTATTTTCTTCATCTTCAGACAACTGCGGTACACAGTTTGATTCTATTGTGCCATCTTGCATAGTTTCGCTCCTTATGCTTTGCATTTCTAAATTTACACTGAGTTGTTGGCTGTCTTCACTTATAGCGCTACATGGAGAAATCAACTTTTCAGTGTCAACAGCACATTCCCGTAAAGAAAGTGGCTCACTCCCCAGATGTTTCTCCAGATTTTCAAGCGCATCTGTCTCTGATTTACTTTCAGTAACCACAATCTCTAATTCTTGCAAAGTCTTAAGCTTGCTGCTCGCCGCCAAATGCGCCTTCTGTACACGTACGTAAAATTCATGAAAAGGATGAAGCAATTCCCAGCATTCAATGCAAACTACTTTGTTGGATAAAAAGGGCAACATACTGAGCTATAAATAATAGAGAAGTTAACTTAAAAATAGTGCATATACCTAAAAGTTAAAGAAAATTTACCTCTTCCTTGAAGTGTTTTTTAATTACCTCTCGCACATTTACCGATTGCTCATCATCAGAATCGAAATTTATTTGATTATCACACGCACCGGATTTTTGTAAACACAATGCACAGGATTGGTCATAAAACATTTTGCAAACTTTGTAAAAAGCACTGGTAGTCTGATTTGTTTTGTTTACATATTAAATCTGGTCTGTTCGAATAGATCTCCACTGAAAATTATTCAGCATCATATTGCAGGAGAGCAACACTAGTTGCGTTTGTTTACTCATTTCCAGTAAAATCTAGTAAAAGTTTTTACGGATTTTCATGTTTTGGCGTTTTTGTACGCAAAAACTTGCAAAGTAGGGGAAATTGAGAGAGCGGAAAATGACAGTTGAAGTTGCAAGTTTTTACTGGATTTTACTGGATAAATTTTTACTTGTAAGAATTTGCCAGTACGAAAAACAGCTGATCGCATGTTGCTGGATGAAATTTAAACTAATAAGGAGACTGTTTGTAGGTTTTTATTGTGGAAATTCACAAAATACATATTTAAATATAAAATAGATTGTTGTATGAGGAATATGCTGCGAATAAACAACCAATTTATCAGCTGTTCAAGAAACTTGCAAATTATTACTGGAATAGCGTTACTTTTTTGCAAATTTTTTCTATGAGAGCGAATTCTTAGAAATAAAGTTACTGGAGAGTTGCTGACAAGTTACTGGATAATTTGTAAACAAACACAACTAATAAAAACCCACAAACAGTTTCCTTATTAATTTAAATTTCATCCAACAACATGCGATCAGCTGTTTTTCTTACAAGTAAAAATTTATCCAGTAAAAGCTTGCAACTTCAGCTGTCATTTTTTGCTCTCTCAATTTCCCCTACTTTGCAAGTTTTTGCGAACGAAAAAGCCAAAACATGAAAATTCGTAAAAACTATTGTTGAATTTCACAAAACAACACAACTATTAGCCCTGTTCGCGTACGCACTATCCAGTAAATCCAGTACTAATTTTACTGGTTTTTTACTGGATGTCGTTTTCGTTCGCAAAAACTTGCAAGAAGCTAGCAAAAGAGGGGAAATTGAGAGAGTAA
Organism: Rhagoletis pomonella; assembly: GCF_013731165.1. Classification (NCBI taxonomy): domain Eukaryota; kingdom Metazoa; phylum Arthropoda; class Insecta; order Diptera; family Tephritidae; genus Rhagoletis; species Rhagoletis pomonella. The sequence goes on along the minus strand of NW_023460458.1, from coordinate 33,158 downwards.
AAATTACAGCTGGACTTGCAAGTTTTACTGGATTTTCACTGGATAAATTTTTACTAGCAACTATTTGCTAGTAAGAAAAACAGCTGATGGCATGATGCTTATTGTAAATCACATTAAGAAAATAATTGTTTGTGGTGCTTTTAGAGTTGCAATTGGCAAAATAAACCTATTTAAATATATAATAAAATGGAAAGCACTAGTTTTCTAAGAAAATTGCATCGGAAAATAACAAATTAATCAGCTGTTCATTAAACTAGCAACTTCTTGCTGGTTTTGCGTTTTCGTACTTTCTTGCCTATTTCACTCATTGGGAGTAAATATTGGCTTACTCTTCGAAATTTGGTCACTGGCAAGTTACTGGATATTTTTTGCTAGAGAATACGAAAACACAACTATTATCGAACAGACCAATCATCTGTGAAATTTATTAGAGTTGGCAGGGATTTTATGTTATTAAGTTTTAATTTTTGTAAAGGCATAGGCGAAAATTCCCTCAAAATATACAACTGAAAATTTATAACCAAAATCAATGCAAGATAGCCAGTTTTATTAATTTAAGAATTAACATTTCGGCATAAAATTACCAAATTTGAAGAAAATTACTTCTCATATACTTACATACATGTTAGTAAATCGTATCACCTATTATTAATATTATAGTGCAAACGTATACTCATAAGTTACCCACAATATGTCCTTCAGAAAAAAATTAATTGTATACATACATATGTATGGACTGCTTTTTTTTTATTTGTAGAGCTATACTATATATTTTCCTTTTATTTTTGCCCGTCTGTATCCACTACATCCACGGATTCTATTATGGTCTCAAGATCTTTTTGTATCTGCTTTCCCAGGCCCATAGTTTTTTTCTTGGCACATTGTTCTGCCCATTCCTTAGGATGCTTCCGCTTGCGATGTGCGTACATATTCGCATTTGAATTAAATGTTTGCGGGCAAAATGTACAAGTATATAGAACTTCTCCAGTATGAGTTGTCATATGTTCCTAAAAATTAAAATATCAGTTCGAAATAGTTTTGTTTGTTTTAAATGAGCATGCTTACGCGTAGGTCATTAGGTCTTTTAAAAGCTTTGTCACAAAGTTTGCAAGCATGTTTTCGCTCGGTGGCGTGCATATATTTAAAATGTGTATGATGCGCTCTGAGAGTTGGAGACACTTTGGAGCATATAGGACAGACTTGCGGCGTCTGGTACTCCTCAGTGTGCATTACTTTCATATGTCGCGCTAAGCCATATTTTGTCGTAAGTTCAGCATTACACAATTCACATTTAATCATGGGCCTCGGTAAGCCCAAATGCTCTTGCTGATGACGACGAAACGCGTCGCCACCGTTGAAAGACTTCCCACAAATGTCACAAATCTTCGAATACAAATGTAGATGGACTAGCTTTAGGTGCTGCTTCATATTGTATTCATTGCAGAATCTGCAGTTGGTATAATTGCTTTGTTAGTTTAGGGAAAAATAAAAATTAATTTTTTTTAAACTTACGTTTTTTTCGCATTGCGTACACTTAACAGTCTTTTGTTCATCTGGAGCATGTAGAAGATAATGTCGAGCAAGTACTTCGCGGCGAAAGAATCCCTTAGAACAAACGTCACAACTAAAAGTACGTTCTCTCGAACCATGGAAAAATTGAAGGTGCGTTTCGAGCCCTCTCCGGTCTGACAATAATTTTGCACAGTGCGGACATTTGAAGTATTCCGGGTCATTGTGGAAGTGAATATGGTCAACGAGTACACCTCGCTTCAGTAACTTCTTGCCGCAACATTTTACATAGCCATTCATTTGGTGTTGCTGTCGAAAATGAATTTTGAGTTCTCTAAAATCTGTTAATGTCTTCTGGCAAAGAAAGCAAACTAATTTAAAATTATCGGCAATATATTCGTCATAGTCCGACGTTTTATGCCGCGGTTTGTTATTCTTCTTTGTCTCTGGCTTTTGGTCACTTCGCTTTCTTTTTTGCTTTCGTTTAGTACGAACTTTCTTTTTTTGTGGCGGAGAAGGCGCCAAGACATCCTCATGCCTACTGAGTATATCAGGCATTTCAATTTGTGATCCATCTTCAGATATATTTGGATGGTAGCATTCTTCTTTATACTCATCTTCACTTTTAATATCCACATTTTCAATACTCTTATCTTGCTTGTTGTCATTGCTAATTGTGTTATAAGGGACGGTCAGTTGCTCTATTCTAACACTGCATTCTCTTAAGGCAACCGACTCACGGTCTAGGTTATCGAAGTCCTTTTGACGACGAGGACGGCCACGTCGACGTTTAGGAGGTGATGCTAACTCATCTATAACATCTGGCTCTTCTTTTATTTCTGTCACAGATATCTCTAGCTCTTGCAAAGATTTCAGCGTGTTCATTGCTGCCAAATGAGCATTCTGCACACGTACATAAAATTCATGAAAAGACTGGACCAATTCCCAGCATTGGCTGCACACAACTTTCGTGGAGAAAAATGACATCATACTGAGCTACAAAAGGGAATAGGCTCATTTCAAACGTTGTAATTCGAATCTCAGACAACTTTACCTCATCCTTGAAGTGTTGCTCAATTATCCCACGGGCATTTACTGCTTCCGAATCATCAGAATCGATGTTAATTTTATCGATGGAATTGTTGGCTTTTTCCAAGCACAAAATACATGATAGTTTGTCAAACATCCTTCGTATTTATAGATGGTTGGAAAAATTATATTCTTCGCGGAAATGAACTTTTACTATTAAATTGCATTGTTTATATGAGGAACGTTGCCACCTAAACTACTTTGCCCCCCAAAATTCCAAATATGTGCCAAAATAGTGGATTTCCGAATAAACGCGCGCAGCGCTCATCTGGTACCCTGAACTCGCATTGATTTATCAGACAGTTGACAATTCGACTGTTTGTGCGATTTTTGCTCTGTATTTACTAAACTTAAAATATACAATATATTATTATGTTATACAATTTTTTAAATAAATGCTGGAATTTCAGCAACCATTCCTCAGCACTTTACAAATATTGTTTTATGCTATTGCAACAACAAAATACATCGCCCCCGTCTATTTTACAATAACAAAAACAAATATTTCGATGTTTTGACGAGTTTTTAATTTTTATACCCACCGACATTCATACATACATACCCGTATACATATGGATTTTTTGTTTAAATATATACGTAATTTACCATTAATAGTAACTAACTATCTCTAGATGATGTTGTTGAAATTAGAAGTTGGCACCTTTTGTTTTCCTTCTGCTTGCTCCTTTGACTCTTTCATGATATTAAAAGTTCGCATATTACGATTCTTACGTTCAGCTTCCCATTCGAGACGATGCCGTCGTTGCCTATGTTTATACATATTGGCGCTTGAGAAGAACGTCATTGAACAGTTCGGACAAACGTATAACACTTTGCCAGTGTGCACAGAGGTATGCTCCTATCATTAATGTGGAAATATTTATATAAAAATTAGAATAATTTTATGCATGTATGTATACTCTACCCTAAGGTCTTGAGGTCGCTTAAAAGCTTTTTCACACATGGTACATTTGAATTTACGCTCACATTCATGATTGTGATGAATGTGACGCTTAAGAGCCCGAGCGGTTGTCGAAACCTTATTGCAAATCTTACAACGATGCTCGCAGTCTTGGTTTTCATGTATTGTCCTCATATGCTGGTTAAGGCCATATTGATGACGAAGCCATGCTCCGCATATTTGGCACTGCTTCGGTTCAGGAGTTGGTCGCGGTTCATCAGAATGTTCTAACATGTGGTGTTTCTTCAAATAACTTACACGCACCAGCTTACCACATTTGTCGCATATGACTGTGGCACCGTGGGATTTTTTTATGTGATCTTTCAGTGCACGGTGAGTTGGAAATCTTAAAAAGAAAGTTTATAAATAGAGGTTATTTTATTATATTTTAACTGACTTTTAACATACTTTTTGATACGAGTACATTGCGTGCAATTGATTTTATATTCTGATTTTGGAACATGCTTTGAGAAGATGTGGTTCTCAAGAGATACATTTGACGAGTAGACTTTTTCACATTTTTCACATGGGAATGTTTTTGTTTCCTTTGCCTTTAATGGATTAACGTGCGCATCTTCATGTTCCTGTAGACTGCGACTATTATTAAAAATTTGTCCACAAGTTTTGCATTTGAAATATTCTGGATTCCCATGTATATAAATGTGCTCGGCCAGGGTCTTTCTTGTAAAAAATTTGCGTCCACAACACATCAAAAATGACGGTTCATCGTTATGAGAAGCTCGAAAATGCGCACGAATTTCGGCAAAATTTTTTACCAGCAACTCGCATTTTGGACATGAAAGTAGTTTTAAAAATGTTTTAATAACTATTTCATACTCTTCTTGTTGTGCATTTTTTGCTTCAATTTCTTCACGGGTCATGCGTTTGGGAGGTATAAGAGGCTTCGGTCGCTTACGGTATTTTTTGGGCTTGACAACCTTTCTTTTCGGAATGATAGCATATTTCCGTTTTGGTTCAAAACTTTCATCCGAATCTGTGTTATAACTACTTGAACTACCGCTATCTGCGGTTCCAGCCAAATCAATAGGCTCAAATTCAACATTGTAATTTTCATGGTCGTCATTATTAATAGAGAATTCCTGATTTTGATCATTTGCTTCGTTATTTTGAACATTGCCTTTAGTATGTTCTTTGCCAGAATTTTCGACGGATTCGCACGGTTTCATAGACTCTTCAATAACTACTTTTCTCGGTCGGCCCCGACGTTTTTTTTGGAGGTTGATCCCCAGTAGGTAGATTATGCTTTTCAGATTTCAGTTTCTCATTATCAGGTGTTATAACAATAGAGTATTTATTTTCAATAGCTTCAGTTTTGCCAACACCCTTCAACAAAACAGATAAAGGTAGCTCAGTTTCGGAGTCATTATCATTTGCAACCGGTATTTGATCCACATATATTTTGTTGGCTTTGGTTACGGCTGCATTTCCGATTTTGCGTGGGCGTCCCCGTCGTTTCCCCAATTTAACATTTTTATCTTTTGGTCTAGGTTCATCGATGAATTCAATTTGCAACAGCGAATCTATATCCTGTGTCTCTACTTTTATTTCTGAAAGGAAGACCTCGGCAAGATGATATATGTACATATCTATCATTCTTGCATAAATAAATAATTAGGTTTTTTACATATGTACCTGAATCCACAAATCTTTCTTCTAAATTTTCAAGAGCATCGGCCATATGAACAATTTCGGGTTTTAATTCGATTTCCTGTGCACAAGGCTCCGCTTCCTTCCCATGTGAATATTTCCAATCCCAGTGGTTGTGCAACTCAGCTACACGTAAATAAAATACATGGAAGTCGCGCAAAGCCTCCCAGCATGTCCAACAAATGCGTTGACCATCGCATGTCTTCCTCTCCGGCTGAAATGGGCAATATTATATCCTCGCAGATTGTTGGAGTTTACTTACTCTTAACCAGAGATGTTGTGATATTATATCGCAGATGTTCAACTGGAGGCCTTCCTCGGAAAATATCTCTATAAATTGTACTACAGATGTAGCATCTTCCAAACATGATATACAGCTCATCCCAGATAACGCGATTATTTGCTTATCCTGGTAAGACTAATGGTTAAGAGGAATTGTTTACATCGAGAAGCGAGCTGCCAACATACATTTTATTTGGATATGTAGATATTTTTTTAAAGTATAATTTTAATTTAATGTTGTTGTTGTAATATTTTAGGTCGATTTGCAACACTGCACAACTATTTTATTTTACGGTTGCCACACGTAAAACTAGAGCAATACCAAAATATGAAACTAAAAGATAAACTAATAACCTTTATTTTACATACATTTTTTAGTCGGTTATGTAGCTCATAAGATATTTATATTAAAAAAAGGCTTTAATGAACTATAATCGCTTAAAATAATGTAATGAAGTGATAAAATGAATAAATTAAATTTTCCCTAACATTGAATTTTTCATTTTCACTTCACATTTTCATAGAACGAGAATTAGCTCCCAAATACATACTTAAATATCCCATTTGGTAAACCCGTCGAAGTGGCAACCGTCCTTAATTTGAGAACAGCTGATTAATTGATTTGTTTACTTTTTCTTTTCTGCTGTACTGTTGATAAAATTTGCGGGGTAAATAAATAAGGATGGCGAACTATTTTTGCGACGATTTAAAGAAAGAACACATGGAACTTGCGACAATCATCAAGGATTGTCATGAAAATTTAAGAACTCAATCCAAAATAAAAGGGATGAAGGAAGCTTGGGATGAGCATTTGCAAAATACTCTTTCATTGCAGCAGTACTCATCGGCTATGTATCGGTTGGCTTCAATTTGGGAGACAAATACTACAAATCCAAACTTATTTGCACGCAGCCGTGTCAAATGGATAGTTGATTATTGCGAATCGTACTTTTTTACCAAGCGAATATTCCTTGAGAAGCGTGATCGCGAGCAACGCTTAGCCCAGTCCTATAATGATATTCCGTCCGCGGATATAAGTCTAGTAAGAAATACATTCTCGAAACCTATCAATGTTTTAGACGTAGGAAGTTGCTTTAACCCATTTTCTGGAGAGCCAAATTTTAATGTTACTGCGATAGATCTATGTCCAGCCACCACTGATGTCATAAAAGGGGATTTCTTAAAAATTGTCATAGATAAAGGCGAAGAAGTTCTTATAGAATGTGGGGAAGTTAAAAGCTTACCGTGTCAATATTACGATTGTGTCATTTTTAGCCTTTTGTTGGAGTACATACCTTCACCAGAAAAGCGTATGCATTGCTGTCGCAAGGCGTACGATCTGCTGCGCCCCGAAGGCATCCTTATAATTATAACTCCGGACTCACAACATGTAGGCAAAAATGCAAAATTAATGAAAAACTGGCGTTACACGCTGGGCACTTTGGGCTTTTATAGAATTTGTTTTGAAAAATTACCGCATATCACCTGCATGGTATTTCGAAAATCAGTTAATCCAGCCGTAGCACTGCGATGGGCTGAACTGCATCGCGAGGATTATATGACAACGACAATAAATATACCACAAGATGTTATAAACTAAAATTAAGTTACTATCATAAAGGCAATATTTTTCACAATGTGTGAGGTAAGAAGTTGTAAAAAGAAAAATAAAGAAATTTATAAACTATATATATATAGTTATCCTGGTAGTAAGTTTTATTTATCGTCACCGTGAAATTCAAAAATATTTAAAAAAGTATACAAATCCTTTTTAGCATATCTTTATTATATGTATGTATATGTACACACTCATACATTTTTGTTAATAACTATCCAAGCTCTGGCTCTTAAAAGCAACCTATATTTATCCTAATAGGTATGCATATCTATTTTCATAATTATAAACGCTTTAAATCTCATTGTTGCATCTTATTGAATAGCCATTTGTAAGTGGTGCTGCATGACCTCCGGATCGATGTTGATTCTTTCTGTGCCAACCGTACTTCCACTGGTGTTCATTTTCTGTGCAAAGAAGGCTGATGTAGCGCCTACTGCCTGTTTCGCTCTCTGTGCTGCTGTTGCACCCATAGCTTGAGCCATAATATTTGCTATATGCCTGGGTTTCTTTCTGTCTGCTTCCCATTCAGCACGATGTAATCTCTGTCGATGCTTATACATATTAGCATTAGAGAAGAAAGTCATTGGACAATTAGGGCAGGTGTATAAAACTTCACCGGTATGTGTGGAGGTATGCTCCTGCAATTAGAAAATTATTTAAGTAAAAAAGAATTAATTGAGATATAGTATTCTTACTCTAAGATCTTGAGGCCGCTTAAAGGCCTTTTCACACATAGTGCATTTGAATTTCCGCTCGCACTCATGGTTGAGGTAAACATGACGTCGTAGTGCACGAGCCGTTGTTGAAACTTTATTACAAATAGAACAACGGTGTTCACCACCGGGATCTTCGTGTATTGATTTCATGTGTTGTTTAAGGCCCGACATATGACGCAACCAAGTACCACAAATTTGACACTGCATAGGCTGTGGAATTGGGCGTGGTTGTTCAGAATGCTCTAGTTGATGATGCTTTTTCAGGTATTGTGTGCGCACCTGTTTGCCGCATTTGTCGCAAATGATTGTACTTTCCGGATCATGATTGTATTTCATGTGGTCCTTGAGCTTGCGCTGTGTTGGAAGTCTATGCAATGAATAATTTCAATATTATTTATTGCAAAAATTTATGGAAATAGACAATTATTGCCAGTTTCACGAAGGGAACAAATAATTTTTCACTTAAATTGCTGGTGAAACCAGCAGTTATACTTACTTTTTATTACATAGTGTACATGAGAATTTAAACTCCGATTTGGGTACATGCTTTGAAAAGGAATGGTGCTCAAATGCTGCTTTTGTTGTAAATACTTTCGGACATTTATCACACTGAAACATTTTCCGCTCTTTTGGTTCTGGCGGGTTGACGTGCGCCTCTTCATGTTGCTCTAGATTGCGACTGTCTTGGAAAAGTCTTCCGCATTGGGTACATTTGAAATGCTCTGGATTCCAATGCAAATATATGTGCTCAGCTAGAGCTTTTCTTTGTGGAAATTTTCGGCCACAGCACATCATATACCCGGGATCCTCGTTATGCGAAGCTCTAAAGTGCCCACGAATTTCAGCAAAGTTTTGGACCAACAACTCACATTTCGGACACGCGAACCGTCCAAAAAATTGCCTGATAGCTTTATCGTACTCATCTTGCTGAGCCCGTTTCGCTTCGAGTTCCTCTTTTGTCATACGTTTAGGGGGTACAAGAGGTTTCTCACGCTTACGATACTTTTTGGGCTTAACAACTTTCTTCTTCGGAATGACTGCATATTGCGGTTTTGGTTCGAAGTCTGGAAGGCTTTCATCTGAATCAGTATTGTCGCTGCTAGAATCACCGCTATCATCCGTACCAGAGCAACCGCCGAAGTCAGCGATGAATTCACGGTCATTATCGTTATCTTCTGCGTCACTATTAAGGGAGACCTGCTCGGTTTTTATATCCTTTTTACCATTATCTTTATTTTCGTTCTTTTCCTTTTGTTTCGTGACGTTTATATTAGGCGATGCTTCTTCAACCCGCACTTTTCTAGGTCTACCACGTCGCTTTTTTCTGAGGTTCAGTGGTTGAAGTAGTAGCGGTTTCATTTTCGGTTTTTGACTCGTCTTCGGCTGGTGATATTTCAATGACTCGTTTGCTATCGTCATTTGTATCAGTCTTGATGCTAGCATTCAATAAAACTGATAAAGGCAGTTCGGTTTCCGAGTCATCATCGTTAGCAGCCAGTGGCGATGGATCTCGTTTGATGCGTTTGGGGATGGCCGATGTTTTTGCATTTGGGTCTTTTGGCGGGCGTCCCCGACGCTTGGCTCGTTGGGCTCTTTTACTCGCAGGCGTGCTTTCTTCGATAATTTCGATTTGTGGTAATAAATCTAGGTCATACACCTCTAACTTGACTTCTAGATATGAAATTATTGGCAATTTATAGTATATACACGATAGCTGGACGAATTAGTATACATACCTGAGTCGAATAGGTTACCTTCCATATCCGCAGAAGTTTGCAACTTCTCTTCGGAATTCGTGGCATCTTCAGATTTAAGTTGGATTTCCTGTGGCAATGGATCGTTTTCTTGTTCTTGCTCAATGTGAGCAAAGGGAGTCTTCCAGTCTGCACGGTTGTGTACCTCAGCCACACGTTGATAGAATATGTGAAAATCACGCAATGCCTCCCAGCAAGTCCAGCAAATGCGTTGACCAGTAGATATATCCCTCTCCGGCTGTATAGTTCAAAATATTTCTTATAATTTCAAATATTATTTTAGTTTACTTACTTTCAACCATAGATGTTTGGCAATTATGCTGCAAATATTCATTTGGCAACCTTCCTCAGAAAAAATATCAATGAATCGTGCCGGCGTCATGCCATGTTCCAAACACAACAAACAGGCCATTGCACAATTAACGATTGCTAGTCAGTTTAATAGTATATAAACTAATACACAATATATCCAGTTTTATTTAATCTTTTTAAATTATGATAAGCACAGAAAACACAATTAAAATCGTGAACTGTAGAAAATACACAAATCTGCAAAAAAATCATACTCCACAACCACAAACAAGCTATGCAAAAAGATGTCAAATTGACAGCCTTCCGGAATCGGTTATGAACAGTGTTGCCAGAACTTCTTGGACCAACCGGCTAAATTGACAAAAAAAAACGGATAAACTGTTTCAACTAAATTTCACGTTTTATTTAAATAAACCACAAGTAGAACAACTAGTAAATTCATAATATTGTAGCATTTGGACATTTCGTGACCAGAATTTGATAAATAGCTGATTCACGGGGTTTTGTTGTTGAGACTGAAGCTGATGTCACATAAAACTTTTGCTTCGCTTTACGTGACAGATTCGCTTTGACAGATAAGATGAATTGTATGAAAATGCACAAAGCATGCCACATAAATCGTTGAAGCGGCAGCGCGAAGCGAAAAGATGGTCAACTCCCATCTTTTTGCGCGCTTTGGCAATCAGCCGGTTTAATATTTATTTTGTTTCGTCCAAATTCGGGTTTTCATGCAGAAACATAAAACTTAATTACATTGCTGATAATTTTAAATCAAAATAATTAAAATCCACAGCAACTTTGATGAGTAAAAAAGCGGTACAACATTGTTTTCTTGGCGTTCATTGTGGCATACCTTTTGCGTCTGGCGCTTTGCTGGCAAAGTTATAAATGTCACGCAAAGCTACAAAGTTTTATTTGGCATCAGCTTGAAATGCAAACACTTGGAAATTGAATTTTGGTTGTTTGTAAATAAGTATTATTCACAGGCATTAGTTTTATTCGTCGATAAAAAAACTTCTAAGAATCACACAGGCCGACAGAAACCTGTAAAATCAAGGCACATTAAACAGGTAGTATCAGTGGAGCAAACACAACATTTGCGTGTATTTTGTTGTTGCTTCTGGTATCGAAAGTGTCAAAAACTGTTCTGAATTTTTTCTTCTAAATCAAAGCGTGCCATGTGAAATACAAAAAATTATAAAAAATAAAAATTGAAATTGGAAAAAATAAAAATTGATGCAAGTAAATTTGCTTGCTTCTCGAAGCATTGATCCATCCTTTGCAAGGCCCAGTAATCAGCGGTCGTGCTGCCGAGTTGGGCGAACGTTCCAAAAGCTGCTATTCAATCGCTTGTTTTGTATGGAAAAAGGTTTCACAAGCAAATGGATTTTAACAACTTATAATTTTCGTGAGAAAAAATTAAAAATATTTGACATTTTCGAGACCAAATAATTTGAAAATAAATCAAATCAGCTGCTCTACTGATACTACCTGTTCAATGTACCTTGGTTTAAAATATATAATACATGTAGAGGATAAAAAGTATACCGTCACTAGACACGAATAAAGGCGCGCTAGTGTTTCGACGACGAAAAAAGACGCATACAAAAATTTTACGAAAAAAGGCGCTTAAGAAAAACTTCGGTGAAGAAAGACGCCTAACCTAGTTGACGGCGAAGAAAGACGCGCAATCATAGATTTATACTTGGCGAAAGACTGCCACTTCAGCACTATTCTCCAATAGCTTACGCCATCTCTACCCTAACTCCGACATTGAAGTGTGATTCTGATGGTTTTTGTGCCCACTTCGTTAAACGATGTAGTCTGTCATTATGTATACATTTATGTTATATATTCAACCTATCACTTTCGACTGGATTATTTATTAACAGATGGAAAATTGCGTCTATAACCCCAGTCTTTAAATCTGAAAATAGAAACAAATTATAGGCCTATTTCGAAACTGTCTGTCTGCTCAAAGCTATTCGAAAAAGTGATACATTTTAAACTCTCTTTTCCTGCCAAAAGAATGATTGAACCCCACCAACATGGTTTTGTAGCTGGTCGTTCAACGGTAATTAATTTAGCTTCTTTTTCGGAATTTTGTGTTTCTTCCTTCAAAGATGGCTCGCAGGTAGACATCATTTATACGGACTTTTCTAAAGCCTTCGATAAGGTACCACACCTATTATTGCTACACAAGTTGGAGTGCATTGGTGTTCACTTTATTTTCCTAGCTTGGCTAAAGTCTTACCTTACAAATAGGACTCTGTCTGTTCATATCGATGATTGTAAATCTAATCCCTTTGTTGTAACATCAGGTGTACCCCAGGGTAGCATTCTTGGCCCCCTATTGTTTGTCCTGTTTATAAACGATATTAGCTCCTGTTTCAAACACGCCAGTTTTTTATTGTATGCCGATGATTTAAAACTCTTTCATCTTTAAAACTCCTCATCTGATGTTCTCTTTCTTCTGGAAGATTTAGATCGTCTTTTAAATTGGTGTGAATATAATAAACTGTCTTTGAATGTAAAAAAGTGCTTTAAGATGACCTTATCTAAATCTCAAAATGCCCTTACTTCAAATTACTACCTCGTAAACCATCAGCTTACTTCTGTTAGTGAATTTGTTGATCTTGGTGTTGTGTTTGACTCGAATTTTTCATTTATAAATCATGTTTGTCATTTACTCCCAAAAGTTTATAGTAATTTAGCATTTATTCGTAGATATGCCAAGGATTTTAGAGACCCTTACACTCGGAAAGCATTATTTAATTCCTTAGTACGATCTAAACTTGAGTATGCCTCTATTATATGGAGCCCTATTTATAATTGTCACGCCTCTAGGATTGAGCGAGTTCAAAAGGTGTTTATTCGATTTGCCTTCGCTTCTCTTAACTTCTCAGATCCGATTCCCTCATATTACTCCCGGTGTAAACTAATAAATTTGCTATCATTGGAAAATAGAAGGCGTACCCAATTACTCCTATTCGTCTTCGATCTTATCTCTGGATCCATTGACTGCCCATCTCTTCTTGAGCAGGTTACCTTTAATGTGCCTCTCAGAACTCTTCGCTCTCACATCCCCTTTTACGTTCCTGCCGTTAAGATTAACTACTCATCTTTTGCGCCTATTTTTCGAGGCCTTGTGGAATTTAACAATATCTCAAAGAGCTTAGATATCGACTTTTCGTTTCCAAGAATTCTTTTTAAATCATCTCTTGAAACCTATTTTCGTAATTGTACATATAGTATAGTCACCGTTAATACTTTTAAGCCTACTTCTAGTCTGTAAGATTATAAATCATAGATTGAATAAAGATAAAATAAGATAATAAAAAGCTATTAACGTAATGTACATACTTAGTCTGTTCCTTTGAACTTCGGACTAAAACCTGTGGAACTGTCAAACTACAATTTTACTCTCTCAAATGAGAGTAAAAGGAGAACAGATGCAGAAGTGCATAGGAACGCAAAAAGCACTATTTCCTGTAAAACCGTCAGTCGGTTTGTTTACATATCATTGGTACAACACTGATTTGGCTGAAATATCACTAAATAATTATTAAAATCTATACATATTCAAATATTTCGTTGTTTACTTCCATTTTTTTACAAATACAAGGTTTTTTGCTTTCACCGCTGTTTGTTTTTGCTTGCACATGCAAATCAGCTGATCGTTTGACACTTTTCATGAACTTACAGGAAAAGAAACTCCGGACTAAATCCTGTAACTTCTGACTAGGAACAGTTGCTCAGTTACTCTCTCAAATGTGTTCCCACTTACAGGTTTTATGTCAATAGGAACGACTTCCTGTAATTTCTGACTAAATCCTGTATACCGGACTGCTATTGGAACAGACTAACTATTACACCCGCAAACATAGTTGACCGCGAAAATAAATTTCCGCGTCCCTCTTCGCCGTCAAATATTTTGACGCGTCTTTCTTCGCCGTCAACTATGTTAAGAGTCTTTCTTCGCTGAAGTTTTTTTTATGCGCCTTTTTTCGCGGTCAACTCTTGAGCTCGCGCCTTTATTCGTGTCTAGTGACGATACATAACTGGAAAGTTCAAAATACGATTTCTCGACGAGAATAAAAGATATTTTAAAAACTCAACGGCAGTTTAAAATATAAAGGTTATACTTTAAGCTGCTGGCAAAGGTATTTTAAGACTTATCGGATTAGAAAAAATTGTTTTTCATGTGAACCGCCAACTTGAATTACTCAGACGAACGAGAGCACAAAGCGTGTTTCCCGAGTATGGGCGACTCGGTACCCGTCCCCTTTCCTCGTCGCTCTTTCCCCAATAAGCTTCGATTCCCGCAACAAAAGTTTTCGTGTCTGAGCATGGGGCTGTCCATATATTACGTAAGGAAGTTTTCGCCTATTTCACTCAAAGGTATTTCATATTTCTGCGAGGACACACATGAGCTCTCGCCCGCGTCGTGAAATTATCCTCTTTGCTCTTCGACGCTGAGGCTCAGAAAAGATCAAGTGAAGCTTTTTGTGAATGCTTAGGGGCTGTCCATATATTACGTAAGGGAGTTTTCGCCTGTTTGTGTTCGAGCTGCATTTTTCGGTTATAATAGACACCGAAGAGTAACGTTTTTTTAGAAAAATAGAAAAATTAAAGCAAAAGTTGTAAAAAATTGTAATATCCTCCGTATTTAATGTATATTTTTCATTGCAATGCAATTTAGTACTTTAATTGAAAAATTTTGAATAATACAAGAAAAATAATATTACGTAAGAGTCTGCGGGACGCCCCCTCCCCCCATATAAGAAAAAGTAGGAAAATTCTAGACCCGCCCTCCCCCACAAAGGTCTTACGTTATATATGGACAGCCGCCATCGACAAATAAATTCTTCCACAACAGTTATGCTCGGTGTTACTATTCTCAATTTTTTTTTAGAATAAAATTTAGCAAATCACGACTGAAGCGTGGCCAATTAGATAGAGGCGTTTAGTTTAATTGGTTTATTTTGTCAAAAATTCAGTGCTTCATAACGCCGCCGCTGTCAATGGCAAACAAAAATTGTCAATGGCCGAGTATGAAGAAATGCTTGAATTTTATGATTGATGAATGTAATACGGCTTTCCCACGACAACCCAATTACGTATTTCGTCTCTCATTCGTAATTCGCACTCCAATTACCCTTCGAATTTCGTAATTCGACATACAAAAATTTGAGAGCGAATTACCTCATTTGTTTGTAATTCAGATCCAATTACCATGCGAATTACGAACAAATCGCTGATGTCTCTAATTTTTATCGGAAATTTATCGAAACAAGCTCACAAATTAAAACTTGCATTTTTTCTGAGTACGAAAAGTAAAGTTTTTAGATGTGTATATCCCTAATTTAATATGGAAACTTATACATTTTTAGGAAGAACCTACATTTTAAACCAATTTTGCAGCGAAAAAAAAATAAAACACAGAGGCAGAGAACTGTCAAATCGAATTAAGAATGTGCCCGTGGGAATGGGGTAATTCGCGATCGTAATTGGGGGAACGAACCAAGTAATTCAGGGTACCGTGGAAAAATGGTATAAGAAGTTCAATCACGTTGGATTATACGAAATACGAAATAAGCTAAACGGGTATTTAAATCGATTTTCGGTAATTTTTCCCCGTGTATTTTGTTTGTGTAAAATTATTTTATCATCAGTTTACCGATTACTGAAAGATCGCTTCCCGTACGAAATGATAGCGAAACTGAGCTGGATAACCCAGGAAAGCACGACTGTTGTGTCATTCCCACGACAGCCGGTTCTACGTACCGGAAAGAATAGGGTTTTCA
Organism: Rhagoletis pomonella; assembly: GCF_013731165.1. Lineage (NCBI taxonomy): Eukaryota > Metazoa > Arthropoda > Insecta > Diptera > Tephritidae > Rhagoletis > Rhagoletis pomonella. The sequence goes on along the minus strand of NW_023460458.1, from coordinate 17,442 downwards.
CCGACCAAGGGCTGTTGTTTCGGCGATCTAACCCAGTTTTGGTCGGCGAAATTTCTCAAGCATTGTTCGTCCAAAATCTGTTTCAAATTCTTGTGCTCAGGGCTGGCCAAGAGTCAAAGCCTGGGCCATAAACTTACCCACTCTGCATATGCCAGAGACGTTACACTCAAACTCCACCTCGGTAAGGTGCAACACCTGCAACGGTTGGAGCCATCTCAGAATATCTCAGGTTTAAGAACTTACCGGCAGTGGACAACGTCATTCGTAGCACTAGGCTATATAAACCGGCCCGCTTCCACGGCACACCAGAGTTCACCTTAGCAACACCACCCCCCAAACACAGTACCACTGTAACTTGTGAACGTATATAAGAGGAAGACGTGGAAAGAGCATCGGACGACTTTTAACTTTACTTCTGGTGTGAGTAAGCTTTGAACAACCGTGAGGTCAATGTCCAACACGACGAAGCGCGACAACAGAGTAGAAATCTCTTTCGATGTGCGCGCTTCGTCGAAATCCTCCAAAGCCATTGAACCAAATGAAATACACATGCTGATTATGAAAATCTTAGGTTCAGCAGGAGTAGACGAACCCAACAAGGTCCACAACTTGAGGCTACACTCATCTTGGAAAACGGGGAGAAAGGTCCCACTGCTTTAATAGGGAAAACCGTCCAAAAAAGTAGTCTTATCGCCCGATAACCCTCCTTGGGACACAAATAGTGTTCGGCGAGTTATCTTAGTGGTCGACATTCGCCAGTCAGAGACAAAACCATCGAAACGAGGAAAATTAAACAGGGGACCCAGAGGGTGGTGTCCCGTCCCCGCTGCTGTGCTGTTGAACACTACATCTTGAAGCTCCCTCAACCGCATGAGGAAGTCTCTATTATCTCTTATGCTGACGACAGCTGGATGATGGCGTCCGGAAATGGAATTCATGACTTGTGCTCGAAAGTAAAAGGTAACCTTTCCGAACTTTCTCGCTTCTTCACTGCAAGAAGACTAACCCTCTCCTCCATAAAATCCTCGGCAACCCTTTTTACCACCTAGCCGCTAGCCGGCGGAACCTGTGGACGAAGCTGCAGACATGAACACGTCTTACACCGACTCCCGACCTTTGAATACCATTTTTTAACGACATGGACGAGACAGAGCTTTGTCTGCCTCGGGAGACTCGCGCACCACCATAGCCCAACTTCGCTCTGGATACTGCAGCAGGCTAAACTCGGGTGGAATGAACTATCACTAAGATTTTACTCTACACTGTCAAATTTTGTTTATCTTTTTGATATTAAAAAAAAAACAACAACCATATATACGAATCTTGTTGTTTCTGCTACTTCTTTAATCTGCATTGATTTCAACGGAAACTACAGTGTTTACATTCGGCGCTTTTACAGGCAACATTTATTTAAAAGCAACACTCGTCTGGTGTAAATGGCATTGGAACTAGTTAATCGCTTTCAACGAAGTTGATTCAACTAATTACCTGTAAAATGGCCTCATGTAAACGCTGCATTAGGAAACAAAGGGGCCGTAAGAAGCACATTAATGGAAATTTAAACCAAAGAGCAGGGGCTCTATTCTGTAACTGTGAGAAAATGTAGAGTGCAAAACTCACAACCAAAAACTCACCGAATAAAATTCAGTAGAGGTTTTCTATTAAACTTATAAAAGCGTCTTAAACCTCGTAAAGCTCGTTAATTTACGAGCCTCGTAAGGGAACTGTCAAAATTTGTATGGAGCTCTATTAACGAGCCCCTCGTAAATTTACGAGGCAAATTTGATGCTCAAACGACCTCGTAAACTTCAGTGTTGCCTAGGGTCCGAAATTTTTATAATAAAATGTATGATAAAATAATGAAAATAAATGAAAAAATAATACGCGAATGAAATGAATGAATTTCATCCACTAACTGTATTGACTTAGGTTTTCTGCTAATTTTCGGAATTTTTAATTGTATTTTAGCCAAGAGTGATATAGGCAAGATGGCGGGATGTTATGGAAAATACTACGAAACAAAAATTCCTTCACAAAATCCTAGTTTATCTGTCACACAGTCACTTTGCGCACCTTTTCGCAAAGGGGGCGTTCCCATAAATGCCTCGTAAACTTAAAAGTTTTACACAGTTTAAGACAATAAGAGTTTAAGGGAATCCCCTAAGTGAGTTTTCCGTAATAGAAGTGTATACAATTTTGACAGCTAAAACTCATTCCCAGACTTCTTGAATCGCAAAATGAAGAGTGTACACAATTTTCAGTGTACACTTGAAAACTCATAGTTACAGTATTCAGCCTCGGTTCAGCACATGATGAGTCGGGTATATGGGTACATATATTTGCATTAAATTTTTTATGCGAGAAACTACTGAAAACCCAAAACCCAAAAAGTTTTTTTTTTAATAAAGTACATATATGACTTTATTGCAATATAAATAAAAATATATATATCTAAAAGTAGTTTATAAAATTAACTTAAATATATATATTTTAATTGTATTTTACTAACCATAATATTTTAAAAATTAAAAACAAAAGCCGGCCGTTTGGAATGATACATTTTTGCTTTAAACCCGTTCGCTGTACAAATAGTTTACAAAACTCTGTTACGTACATACATATGTATGTATGTATACAAAAATTTATAAGAAAATTCAAAATAAGGCATACATTAAAATATTCTAGTAGGTTTGTTGTTGTTATACAGGATCATATCATCTGATCTTTCAAAGCGTTTCTGATATGCAAAAGGAAAAAATCTCATACGGTGAAATTCTATTATTTGGACTGATGCTGACGCACTCCATATTTACTCCAAAAGGTCACAGGACACTTTATACGCTTGCCAGAGTTCTTATGGAAGACAGAGCACTCCTCAAAGGGGGGACAATACAAATGAAGCGACACCGCCGTCTCGATGTGACTAGGATTTTCCACTCGGTGCAAGCCAAGATTATCTGAAATCGAAAGATAGTTTTAGTAAACTGTTAAACATACATATTTCATTTCAACAAACCCACCATTTATATAGGCAACATCATTCAAACTAATCGATGAAGAGCCTATCGTCTTCAATTCTTCGCTATTGAATTCTTCATCATTATCATCGTCATCATTAGTTTGACCAATATCTACACTGGGCATATCTATAGCCTTGGTACATGGCATTTCATACCTTGTCTCCTGTAGATCACCCTTAAGCATTTTCATAAAACAATGTGAATCGGCATGATCGTGTATGGCTGAGCCTTGGCCTTCACCCCAGCATAGGATCATCAAATTGAATTTGCCGTTACCGGCGTCAACCAAATTGCGTGTGTATTTATAACGATCAAACTTAGCGAAACGCTTCCATTCGCGCGGATTCGACTTATATGTCAACATTATGTGATTAACCATCTCTATATTTACATAGCTCGTTTCGAATTCCTTGTGAAGGGCCGAAATCAGATCCGTTAGATTATCAATGGTTGGACCATATTTGAGAGGTTTTTCTATGCCACGAAAATGATGTGTAGCATCACGTAAGTAACGCTCCTGATCCAATTCAGAGTTGTTGGCATCGACCTTGGAAAGCGCCATTTCGGTGCAAGTTTTATTCACCTGTAAAATGTACATATGTATGTAAATAAGAAAGCGATTTGCTATTGATGCTGTTGTATTAATGGAAGCCGATTAAGGGACAAAAAATTATATATGCCATCTTTTTCAAAAGCTAATAAATTTTAAGACATTCTTAGTCCATCTTAAATTAATTAGCCCTGAGTAAGTATCCTGATTTGAAGTATAGCTACTTTGCGCTTTTTATTAAAGGAGCGCATAAATAAAAATAAAAAAAAATAAAAAATATATCGCTAGGTTAGAGTAGAAAGTTACCAAGTCCAGTTTTCCAAATTTTACAGAAAGGAGGGAAAACCTTTCGCATTCGTTTTCTTCAAGCACTTGTTTAAACAAAAAAAAAAAAAATAATAGAAGGTAAAAAGTAGTCTTATCGCCCGATTAATAGTCAAAATAAAAAGTTACAAGTAATGCTACCCTCAAAGAACTGAAACAGAAAATCGTTGACTTCAGAATTTTTTTTAAAGGACTTTCCAATTTCAAAAATATGATCAACTAGCAAAATTAAAAAAAAAGATGAATGAAAGAAAATTCTGTAGAAACAAAAAAAATATCAAGTCTTGCTTCCCAAGAACGAATCTTATTGCATTAAACGAGCAATTCTTGTATATATGTAAATACATCCATAGTGTTCTCGGAAACGGCTCCAACGATTTTGATGAAATTTTGTATGCAGATAATGTTTTGGATTCTAAGGTTATCTGAATAGGCACTATCTCCGAGAAGACTCGTATAAGGTTGCCACCTATTCGAAATTAGTTGCAAATTAATTAAAACATCATAATAAGGAAGATAATTTAAAGATCCATAAATCAACATTTTTAATAGGGTTGTCACCTATTTCGAATCGCACATTTATTTATTTTTTTTTTATTTAGAAAAAAAGTTGAAATATTACTATTCATGGATACCAAGAGAAGGTTTTTAAACAATGCTTTCCCTATATACAAAATGGTATCCCTTAGGATAGTAGTGTAAGGTTGCCACTTATTTTCGATTCAACACAATTTTTCTAAAACATTATGGCTTTCAAATGAAAGGTATTGTTGAGGACTTTGGTCAGAAAATATTTTCGATCAGGTTTGCCACGCTTCTATGTAATACAAACTTTTATTTTGTTAATTTCAATCAGCATTTTTTTAAGTATACACAATACATATACGCTCAAGATATGTCTATTCATTCCGGCGCATTTCGGAATAGGGTTGCCACCTGAATTTCTGAGTAAGAAATTTACTTAATAGATATCGAAATCCATTTTTTTTTATTTCAATAATATTTTTTAAAGCTATCCAAATTACCAGTATTTGATATCCCAACCTTGAAAACTTTAAAAAGTATATGCTTGGCCAATCTGGTACTAGGTATTGAAAATGCGCTTTTAATTAATTTTATTTCTTTATGTACAACCACATCATGCATATTAGTCCTTAACATAACAATTTTCAAAGATACATATTGAAAATTTGCAAGGATATTCAAGGATAAAATTTTAAAAGGACTTTTTCAGTACCTATTCGTCTTTCTGCACCAAAATATTTAAACCTTTTTAATTCTATCGAATTTTTTCTTTTATATGATTCGCATATTTGTGTTAGAATGTAGAATTGCACCGAGTTTTTTAAAAATTTGTCTGAAAATTTTAAATTTCAAAGTCCTTTTAAGAAAAATCCTGACGTAAGAGAGAATTTTAATGGTTAGTACTGGATAATCCTTACTCGTATAAATGCGAAAGGTTTGTTTGTTACGCTTTCACGTTTTAGCTTTATTTTTTATGAAATTTTGCATACTGGTCTCATTTAGCCCAACTTAAAAGATAGGGTAGCTTGTATCCCGATTGGATAAAAGGGCGTGGCATCTCCCATACATACTGCATACCTCTGGAAGTATTTGTGGTAAAGTGCTGGAACTTCGTATGGAGATGTGTATATGAAATCAATACTATACTCATGGAAAAAATGTGGTTTCTTGGAAAATGGCCCGTGACACCTGCCATACAGACTGAATTTTTTATACTACCTCCTGTTAGAAAATTAAATTCAATTCAAAGTATTTTATAAGTTAAATGAATTTTTACAAAATGGATGTCGATTGAGTCGTTATATCCCAGAAATGGTGACTCTTAGGAAAAAGTGTCATAAAGGGTTTTAAAGGGTTTGCATGATCTACACATTTTTCTAACCTATTTTTATGTTAAACCTTACGGTTTAGCTGAAAAATTGTAAACATCAATTTATTTGACCTTTGACCTTGAATAATTTTTTTTTACAGATCTGGGATCGATAAGGACTTTTCTCGTTTCATTTATAATGACATTCGTACCAATTTTCAGCTTTATGGGAGTTACTGCAACCTTGAAAATCTAACTTTACCGGGCAGAAATAGAAAGCAATTTTGAAAATATGGTTCAAATAGAGTTGCAATTAAAAATATTACTTACGCTGGTTATAATGTACTTCAATTGGGTTGGCAAGTGATCATTTACGATAAACAATTTGTGCTACTATGTTAAAATTTTTATTTTTTTTTTATTGAAAATTAAATTATTTCAAAAATATAAAAAAAAATAAAATTTTTTATTTATGCCCTGAAAAGTAAAAAAAAAACAAAAAATAGTCTACCTTAATTGGTTCATACTCAGGTCTTGAGGGGTTATAAGCCAGCTCTCGGTTCTGCAGGATTCTGTGTATTACAGATGGAAAGTTTCCGACCTAAGACTGGTAGCATTAAAAATATTTCTCCTCTCGATTTACATATATGGAGGCCTTGAATAGGTCTAATTGCGAAGGTATATATTTTTTTAATTTTAATTTTTGATTTTTTTCTTTCGCTAATACAATAACTTTCAACTCTTAGCTGACAAAATATTTTCGAAAAGCGTAATTTAAACTTATACATATGAGCATTTATAAATACATTAGTATGTAAGTACGTGTACGTATGTCAAATTAAACGGTGCGTTAAGGTCAATGTTCAGTATTTATCAGTTTATTATGGAATTTAAATACCCACAAACATATATGTATGTATGTATACTTTTCAATATAGTATGTACAGATTGTAATTCAAAAACGCCTGGAAAAATTAATCTTAACAGATTACAAGCAGATGAGTGCAGTTGTTTCTTTCTTTTCACTGTTCTAAAATTGCTTTTTAGAAATCAATGAAAATCACCGTTTTTCGTTTTAAACTCACTTTTCGGTTTAATGAAGTATTTTCTTATCGATTTCAGTGGTTCTATAAAACTTGGACTTAAATTTGAAACTCGTTTCCGTTAGTTATTTAAATACGGTCTTAAACTTAACCGCTCTTTGAGTCTTGACGCGCACGATTTGAATAAGAAAATCTGAATGATTCGAAAATCGATGTTCTTTGAGTTGAGATTGTAGCTCGTGATAGCTTTCTTTAGCTTTTTTTTTATAAATACATATTTACATACATACATGCATATGTACATATAATTAAGACTGTATATTATATACACATACATACATATGCGCATACGTACAAATCCATATATGTAGAGACGATTTGCTGTACCAGTAAATATTAGCCGGAGATAGGTTTCCCCATCTGTGCACTCGGATGAGATTATTTTGCTATGTATGTACATACTTACATATGTATACTATACATACTATTTATGTTTGTAGGTACGGATGCTCCCATTATAATTTTTGTTTTTGATTTATTGTAAGCTTGTTTTGAATCTTCTCTGCGGAGCGTACTAACTCCGTAACAATGTCGGAAAAAACCGCACCGGAGAGATCAAAATTAAGGTGATAATTCGACGTACTGTTATGATAACATGTATTATTGGTTTCATATTTCACGTTCGTGGTATATACATATATAAGTGCGCAGAGGCCTGTAAGTTCGCAAACTCGTTATTATTATTGCTAATTAATTTGGACAAGCCTATCAAGAATTCCGTCTGAGTTCACGAAATTCTCCCGCAAATTCGAAATTCGTGAGAATGGTATCACTGATTTCGAGTTATTTTATTTTGATTTAGAATTATTAAACCAAAACATACGACGAATGCGTCGGAATTGCTGATAGCATTTCTCCCGAATTCGTGACGGGAGGTTTTTCCACGACGGGAATTCACTCGGAATCTGTGATAGGTCTGGGAGGTTAGTTTTGCGTTATTAGAAATATTGAATATTTCATGGCGATATATAAAAAAAAGTACGTCATGCCAAGCAGGAAGTAAACAATCGTAAAGTAAAGTAAAAACCAACAACTTGAAAACAAACAAATACGATGAAAACAAATTCATTAATAGCGATTTCGTTTCTTCCAAAAATGTTGCCCTTTCACGGTGCAAAATGTGGTTGATGTTGCACTCAACCCTGTAAAAAGGCATATTTTTCCCTTCTTGTCCTTTTCTAGCGCACGCCTTTCGTAATATTGGCGTTTTAAGCAATCATCTGATTTGGAATTGGTTTATAAAAAAAGAAAAAACCGACCCCGCACCACCTAACGGCTATATTTTCTCCAGTATTATTTTTTTTCCATTCAAGTACATACATAATATACATTTCTAATGTGAACCATATCGGACTACGAATATGGGTTTTCAAAATATCTCTACTCCTGTGCCACCTATCGGCCAAATTTTTTTTTGAGGAAATTTTTCTTTTTCAAATATAAACCATATCTGATCATAAATACGGCTTTTTTAAATACCTCGACATCTGCGCCACCTAGCGGATTAATTCATACTTCACATTGCATTGTCATCGAGTTTTTAGCTAAGTTTAAAGTCTCTAGCTCATCGGGACATTGGTTAAAAATTTATTGCAGGATTTGATTGCACACCGGTGGAACGTAATAAAAGTTTGTAAAAAAAACCAATGAGATTCCGTTTTTCGAAATTTAAAATTTTATCATTTGAAGCTGTTTTTATTTTATTGACGTATCGAAAGACAGTCCCCGGACCGTACAAGTACATATCGTAAAATCAATTGCTCCTTCTTGAATTGTCTTGCAAAATTTATGTGTGGCTCTAAACTTTAAAGGAAATCAAACCAAAAATTTAGCTTCATTGGGTGGAACCATCCATAAGTTGCTTTAACAGTTTTAAATAATTGCCTTATTAGAGTAATTTCAAAGTATAATTTCATTAAAACGGCTATTTCAGCTATCCTTTTGCAAAAGCCTCTCCCGCTAAGTTAAGCGGGGCACACATTTTCATTATTTTTGGAACGCTATTTCAATTTTTATCCGTCGAATATTGTTCTGCGATCTTTACGTCAGGCGGAAAAATTGGAAAGTCAAAGGGTAATATGGTTTAGGAATTAATCTCAATTCTTCTTAGATTTGGACATGGTTCTTATAAGATTCAATGCACTAAATGTCCTATTTGGGGCAAAACCCATTCTCGTCCCAGGAAGATTACTTCGGCCCTGGACTTAACGCTGATCACTAATGTTAATTTTAACTTTGCAATTCAATAGCAAATTCTCATAACAACATTAGCATTAACATCATCGATGTCAGTCAAGTCTAAGGTGGATTTTTATATCATAATATAATCTTTGTGAAAATTGCAGATAGAGGGTATTGAATATAAGCCGTCGATGTGTATTTAGTATTTGAAAGCCTCACTCACTTTTCACAAAAAAGAGCCTATCTCGGGGTACTGACAGGAAACCAATTTTTGCTAAATCACAAAATAACACCAAGGATTAAATTTGTTTTATTATTTTGATTGGGATATGCGACTTTTATATATTAAACGTCTATGAAGCTCCCCTCTTAAAAAAAATAAATAAATAAACGGTATTCTCTCAAACTGGCAAAAAGCCGAGAGAACCTTGAAAATTTGGTATCTTTGGTTTAACTGTCAAATTTTGTATACAAAACTAGCAAATACCCGGCGTGCTTCACTGCGCCTTAAAAGTATTTTGTGCTGTTTGATACCCTATTATAATATTTAATTTATTTAACAATATATTTTAATAAAATTTTTCAAACAGAAGGCAACCCTCCTCACATATTTCCAGCAGTAAACTTTCCTAAACCTCTTTATTTTTTATACCCATATCGCAATATGTGTTCAATTTATCTTATCAATTCAAATAAATTAAAGTTTTAAAATAGGTGGCCACCCCAAAAAAATATTTTCTTCTATAAGCCGTTTTAAACCTCTTTTTTTGACAGCCATATTGCAATATTTACTTTATTTTATCAATTTACTTAGACTGCAACTTTCAAACAGGTGGCAACTCTGTAATTTTTTTCTTTCTATATTTTAAGTTAGACCTCTAGCAATACATAGGTAAACACTGTATTCAATTCCATGCATTAGTTTTCGAATGATGCGCGCACAAATATACAGACAGACAGAAAAAAATTCTAAAAATTGTTGATTTGGCTTCGTTGCTCTAATAAAGACCCCCCATATTAATTTTTTTTTCCAATATCTTTAATGTACGATTATTAGTTCTCGAAAATAAGCAGATATATAAGTACTTACCATTTTATAATGACCGTTAGTTGCAGCGGCAATCCCTGTACCTGAACTATCTGTAATTCCGCTGTTGTTTGTTGTCGTCGCTGACTCGGCAGTGTCTTTATCAGTATTCGCTGACTTCTGTAGAAGCTTGCTGCGACACATTAGTATAAACTCGTACTGACCGGATACACACTGCAAATGCAACTCAAATGGTTCAAGCGTATCTCTCAACGCTCGTACTCGTATCTGAAGTTGTTACAACCGATTGTTTAGCCAAAGAAAGTTTGGTGCGCCAGCACAACAACTGGCGATCTGTACCTACTGACTGATCTTCACTTGATGTACAAAGTTTGTGTTATTAATCGGTGATTGCAGAGACGCTTGCGTGTGGCATGAATATTCACTTGATGGTAATGTATTCTCAATGCACTTAAAACGTTTCGATTTTCACTAATTGATGAATGTTTACGATGCTGTGTACGTGAATTGCTTGCATGAATTAGTGGCATTGGTTAATCGGCGCCGCGACGAGGTGTATAACTTCGAATGGCTCTGAAGCGTTTGTGTTGTGCAGCTGCATGAATTTTTGGTTTTTATTCAGTACATTTGGCCATAGCCACAAGACGACCATAAGCTACAAAACATTCCACTCAATTCCAAGTGGCCCTAACTCCATTTGTCGATTCTTGCTTTCTTTGTGTTTTACTTAATTGTAGTTTTTTAAGATTCTTCATTTCCTGAGGTCTGTTCTGCGGTTAAATTTTTTCTTTTTGAGTGTTTAATGATCAGTATCCAGTGGAGTGTTTTGGGTCGCATTCATCTAATTGGTGGTAACTATGTCTGTTTACATATGAGCATTTTGAGTATCTTTAATTTTTAGCTGCCATTAAGCAAACGAACAGTAGCACTTCGGTGGCAGTCATTAGGTCATTAGCATAGACAACGGTATATCAGGTAGCTATCTAGATATGTAGATATTTTTACATTCATCAGTAGTAGTATGTGTGTAAATATGAATATTGGTATCACTTACTCTTGCATCACGTTCGCAATCAATAGCTTCTCCTTAGTTTTATTTTGTTTTACAATCTTTCGCCGACACAAATATTCTCATTAAATGATATTTTACAAACTCAAAATATTTACGAAAGAGAAATGTTACGTGTCTATTTCTTATAAGCGCAGCTTAGACGCAGAGGAGACTTTAGTAAATAAATAGTTTATAGATGCCGAGGTCATACTTACATACATATGTACATCTGATAAATTCTACCGCAATAATTACATCAGCAATTTTTCGAATTCCGTCCCATGGTAATACATACCTACTCTATTTGGCGAATTAGGAAACAGATTAATAAACATTTTGTGACTTTGGTTGACATAAACTTGGCTTGGTGAGAAAGTACCTGACGTGGTTTTCTTTGACACTAACGAAGGATTGGAATGTTTTATTTTGAAATTAATTAATTTTTAATAAATATGTTTGCATATAATAAAAACAAAATTAAATTATTACCACGTGAACGAGGACAAGAAAAAGTACCCGCTGCACCGTGGACGAAATGGCCAGTCTGGCACGGATCAATAATAACTTGATAACTTTTTTTTACAAATAGTGTATAAATTAAAAAAGATTTTCGTGAGTTAAGAAACATTTTTAAATTAAAATAATTTTTCTTTAAATTTTGGTACATATTTCTTTTTGCGCTGGGAACATTAATGTACATAATAATAATTATAATACTAATAGATTGGCGCTTACATATAGGTTAGTTTTTGGCCGAGCTTCTCCTCCGATTTCTGGCTTTCGCCTTGATGTTGGCACACAAAGGGGACCTATAGTTTTAAGCCGACTCCGAGCGGCGATTGTATTTTTATGAGATGATATTTTTCATGGCAGAATTCCACTCGTTGATTTGCCATTGCACGCCGAGGGGCGACCGCTATTAGAAAAAAAACCTCTTTTGTTTTTTATTTTTCGATTTTGGGTTGAACCGGACTTGAACCAAGGGCCTGCGGAATGGTAGCGCGCATTGCTAACCAATACATCACAGCGGCTACACATACATACACGACATAAAAAATAATAATTTCGAATCCCCGAATTTGGAATCCCCGAAAAAACGTGTTTTCAACAAAAGAACCTGTAGCCTTAAATAACGAATGAATTTTTTGAAACGGAAATGATATGTGTGTCGGCCGCTGTGGTGTAGTTTCTTAACAGCGGTCGTCCCTCGGCAGGCAATGGCAAACCTCCGAGTGTATTTCTGCCATGAAAAACAGCTTCTCATAAAAATACAATCGCCGTTCGGAGTCGGCGTAAAACTGCTTTGTGTGACAACATCAAGGCGCACGCCACAAGTCGGAGGAGAAGCTCGGCCAAACACTAAGATATGTGTAAGCGTCAATCTATTATTATTATTATTAAATGATATATGTTATCCGATTTCATAAATATCGCTTATTTACTTCAATAGTATAATAACCCAAAAAAAGTCAAACTCGAGAAAAAGGGCCTAACAACACTTTTTTCGTAATTGATTTTAATAAACCTTCAATAAAAATTTTACATGCCACTTTTTAAAAAACCGTACCTGTTTTTGATACTGGTAACCAATACAGCTGTGAAATTTTTACACACCATAGAAGAAGAGGTAACGGTAATTTGTTCCGATTTTGCTGAAAATTTTAACGTGGAGTACTTTTGCGTAGGAATGAATAAATATGAGAAATGGTGCTACATGAGAGTACAAAACTCTAGATATAGCTGGTGGGCGTGGCAGTTGATCGATTTTCATCAAATTTCAGATTTATGTCTTTCTAGCTTAATACAAGTTACGAACCGAATTTCATTGGAATCGAATAACATTTACCATATCCACCCCTTATTGGAGCGGGTGTCGCTGTTCACCAATTTTTACTAGTTTTTATACTTTTTATTTCCATAGTCAAAATGGTTCAAATAGTAAATTTTAGCAAAACCGAGATACGTTTACTACCTTTTCGTGCAACTTTTATTGGGATCTGCCAGTGTGAAGCGTTCAGTCTATGGAAGATTGATTGTATTAGTTTAAAGCAGGGCTTGGGAGCAAAGGTTTTTTTCTTCGCTCCGCTCTAGCTCCGCGCCGGTATTTTATTTCACCCCGAGCCCCGCTCTTGCTCCACCCCACTCCCAATAAAAAACTATTATTTATTTATTTACATAGCGAAATTTTTTTGAAAATTAATTTTTTGAATCTAGATGTACACTATGTATGTACACTAGACTGCATCACTCCCAATACACAAAAAAAAATCGGTAATGTGTTTTTATTAGAATTATAAAATCTATTATATTTTAAGACGTGCACCAAAATATTTCGGAACCTACCTATTTCGGAAAATACCTCCAAAAATGGATTTTTTATGAATAAAAATAGTTTCTTAAAGATTGTTTTTTTTTTTTAAATCCCCCCAAATGGCAAAACAGTTTAAGCTTAAAAAATTTGCATAAAAATATTATGAAAAACTTTAAAAAAATTTTGAACGGAATCGTAATAATGAGATTTTTGATGTTGTTTTTTAACTCTTCAAAGATTGGTATAAGAAAAACTTGAATAGCTGAATATCATTGGAAAGGTATTTTCTTAGCCTTTTTATTTCTTTGCTAATAAACTCCTTCAAAGCATGAATGAGAAAGATAGGATGAACGAACGTCATTCAAAGTTGAATTAAGATATATAGGTATTTGAAAAAAAATAAATAAAATTGGGACACGAATGACTTTTTTGCACAGAAATAAAAATAGTGCTAAAATACCTTTCTACTGAGATGCCATAAATCTAAATAAGAATAGTTTTGGCCCAGCTATTCAAGTTTTTCGTAGATCAATCTTCGAAAAAATTAAAAAAACAGCATCAAAAATCTCATTATTACGACTCCGTTGAAAAGATTTTTAAATATTTTTATGCAGATTTTTTAAGCTGAATCTGTTTTGCCATATGAGGGCACTTTTTTTTCAAAAAGTTCTTTAGATAACTATTTTTATTCATAAAAAAACTCAATTTTTGGAGGTATTTTCAAATCGGTCCAGCTCACGTAGATTTTAATATTTTTCCGAAATATTTTGGTGGACGTCTTAAAATATAATAAGTTTTGTGATTCCGGCGGAAAAGCCGCAATTTTTTTGGTGATGCAGTCTAATGTACATACATATGTTCTATATCAATTAGATTTGTGAACTTATGTTTTTAATCAACGGATTTATTAAAAACAAGATGAATGAGTGTTTGAATATAGTATATACATAGATATGTGTGTATGTACGTATACGCACACTTTTGCTTGATTGTTAATATTTCAATTATAACAAAACATGGCATATGTATGCATACATATATGTATATACACATGCTCATACACACATTATCGTTACCTTAATAAACATATAAAGCCCTCAGCTAATATTTTTTTCTAAATCCAGCTTTGTGCAAAAGTCAGTAGATAACGCCCAAAAACGAGCCGTTCCGGCGTGGTCGGTTCAGAGGGAGAGGAGTGTTGGGGTAGTAGGATTGAACTGACATGTGTTACGCTTCCTTATAGGCCCAATTGGGGCCTCGCTATGGAGATGTTGCTCAGACGACATCAGAAGGTAACCTGACAAGTTTGCAGCTTCGTTTACTGCGTCCAACTAGTCCCCGGCGACCAAACAGGCGCAGCATAGTTCAAAACCGACCAGCCAATTACCTTGTGTATTGCCAACAACAGTTCCTTGTCTCTGCCCCAGGTGTTGCCGGCTCTGTACTGTGAGATGGAGAGCGGGCTATCAAAGGTAACCCCCGTAAGCTGACTCCCTTCGTTCAGAAGGTGAAGAGGACCACCGTTGATTTGGTCGAGGAAAGGGCTAAGCTCCGAGTTTTTAGGACCGGTTTCCATTTTTAAAAGAAGCAAAGGGTTATTTCAAAAATGAAATCGGAATTTCTGTTCCGGTTACTGACATTGAAAAATCCGAATTCTTAGTACCGGTTACTAGCTTCATAAAAAGCGGAGTGGTTCTACCAATTTCTTTAAGTATCGTTATTTATAAATTGAAATTGGTTTCTTTGTACCGGTTACTAATTTTGAAAAATTCGAATTTTGAGTACCAGTTACCGATTGCGTAAAAAGTGGAGTGATCCCGCTAGTGTTGCCAACATTTTCTAAGAAATTTATAGTACGTTTTCAAAAAAATCTGAAAAAATATAGTACACTTATTTCGAATTTTTCGCAGTTGGCAACCGGTACAGAAAAGCCGATTTCATCTTTGAAATAACCATCATAAAAGAAATGGGCGTGATCTCTTCGCTTATTTACAAAATTGGAAACCGGTCCTAAAAACCCAGGTTTTTCAAAATTGGAGCCGGTACAAAAAAAAATGATTTCATTTTTGAAATCACCGTGAGGTAATTCTTGCAGGAGTAATTAAAAATACTTCCTGTCAAATTGAGAGATACCACATTTTCTTATTTTGATTAAAATAGTTTTCTGAACATTATGGTAGCATTTTTATCCTCTGTGGAATTTTTTCCAGGTATACCTATGTACATATAGAGCCAGACTGACTGTACTAAAATGTTGAATATGAAAATGGAGAAGAAACAAGTAGTTTTTAAGCAAAAAACACAGCCGACTTCAATTCTCATATACAAATTTAGGTGTACCGTTAATTTCTCTATGATCCAATTATCGGATCTAAACCAAATTGGTATGGAACGACCTTTTCGATAAAGAAAGAATTATCGAAATCGGTTAACGTGGTCCAAAGTAATGCGGTAACATACATACTTAAAAAAAAATATTCCGACGAATAGACAACCTTCTCCTTTTTTTGAAGTCTATTAAAAAACTATCTATATGCTGTTACCACATTTTAAATTTAATTCGAGATATCTTTATATTTATATACGCATAGGACAAAAAATATGTAAGCAAATTGGATATCCACATCAGGGATGTAGCGAATATTTGCACTCGCATTCGTTAAGCGAATGATTCGCATCATTTTACACATTCACTTCGACATTCGCATTCGCATCAAGTGATACGAATATTTTGCGAATGCGAATGTGTACCTATGGGCAGAGCACGCAGTTAACGACCACTAAACACACAATCGGAGCGTAACGCACATACATATGTATGTTAAATGTTGTTTCAATTTAACGTTAAGTATTTTACAGGCAAAACAACCCTTGTACGCTGCTACATGTTGTAGAAAATAGAAATATCTAGATTTGATTGGGCGCCTGCAAATGTGTTCGCATTTTTTTTTTGTTAAGGTTTGCATTTTATCCTCTTTTTGTGATGACCTGTAAAATATTTCAGTGCTATTCATATTTGACGTAGTTATATTGATAATTACATATTTTAGTTAATTTTTTTACTTCATTCGTTGAGAGTGAGCAATGGTTCAGCGCAGCCGGCCTTTCAAAGGAGCCGCTAAGAAATCGTCTCATGGTAGAAAAGGCAGCAAAATTACCTTTTCTGAAATGTAATATGCCCCTTTTGAACTTTGACTACTAGATTAAAACACTGCATAGGTTAAGCACTAGTTCAATGTTCTAATAATTTATAAAACGATGACTTAAGTTGATTATAGCTTTTTAGTGTTATTCCTAACATTCGCATTCGCATTCCGAAAATTCGCATTTGCACTCGCGAATGTTAAAAATATGACATTCGAAACATCCCTAATCCACATACTATTCATGTAGCTTTTTATAGCTTATACTTGCGTACATGCAGAGCTTTTGCTCAAAGCTTTATACACAATTATTTTAAGGCGCTTTAGCATATGAACGACTTTTGGCAAGCACAAATCAACGTCCTCGATAGTATAGTGGTTAGTATCCCCGCCTGTCACGCGGGAGACCGGGGTTCAATTCCCCGTCGGGGAGATGAAGATCATTTTTTTTTTTTTTTTAAATTTATTTTATGATATGCAACATTATTTTTTTTTTGTACTGATTAAAGCATTTTTCGCAATCAAATAAATGCAGTTAATGTTAATGAGATTAGCTTATAAAATTGCATTAACAACGATACCAGGCTTTGTAAGATAATTTTAGTCTTGCCCCATAATAACATTCAACATTATACAACCGCATTTTCGTGTGTGTGAATCTATGAAATGTCAGACTTCTTTCCAGGCATTCGTGGCTTCGATAAAAACCTATTACTAACTTGTGGACGCATACAAAAGTTTGTTCGTAGAAACATTTATTTTCTTTATTGCTCACTTTTATAAATACAAAACATTTATTTGGTTTACGTACATATGTATGTACATATATGTACATACATATATAGGCACCCACCCGACCAACGTACACGAAAATGCA
>NW_023460457.1:29837-36423 GCF_013731165.1 Rhagoletis pomonella | reverse complement strand
ACATTCATTCTTGCATTACTGGTAATGCAAAAATGAATGCCCCACTTTTCTTAGGACATCGACGTGGGAAAAATAATGCATTTTCGAATGTGAAAACGGCTGTTTTACCGATTATTTTTTCGATTACTATACATTACTTTTTCCCACTGGGTGCTGTTGTGATAGTGTTAAGCATATGAAATTATAGCAAGTTTGATTTGCATACATCTTCCCATGTGAAGTTTTACAGATGCAGGGATACAGGTGTTTTTTCTCGGTTTGGTTCTGTCTTAATATAAAAACCCACTGAAAAAAAAGGAAAGCGGAAACTCAGCCATTAAAATTTTCACATCAATGGGTAGGTTCAGAAGGCGCAGCAGTTGAGCGCAACCGTTGCTAAAAAAAAAAATCAGTGATCGTTATGCGTCTTCTGAACGGCTTTATACATAAGCTCTCAAATTCAACTCTCAGAGGTACACACCAACATGTCTCAAATGATCAGAAAAATATTAAGATCATCTAACACGCAACTGTTCAGTTGATCAGAAGTACACAACAACGCGTTCAGAAGGTGCAATCGCAACAGTTACTGAGCTGTTGCGCCTTCTGACGTGCCCAATGTCAAAAGAAGGAACCTAAAAAATCCAAAAACCATAAACAAACCAATTCAAAACAAAAACAATTGGTTGTTCTACAATTTTTAAAATAGAAGCTACTCACGTATGATAGACAATAAAACTACAAAGCAAAATAAAATATTACATATTACACAAAGTTTTCGCGAAAATAAGCCTATAATTCCCAAGCTGACAAAGAAATGAAAATGTGTATTTTTTATTTACAAAAAGATTTGTCAAAAATATAAGTCAAAATTATACAAAGCATGTATACTGCTCCCTTTCATTTTTTCACACAGTTGATACTTCTTTTTGGCTTTAACAAAATGCAGGGATACCACTCTTATTTTGGTACAATATGATCTAATGTATTTGAAATTCGAAATCCAAGAATTTTCATTTTTGCGATTGTAGAAGAATAAGTGTATTTTTGCAAACTACTGCGAAGAATCGAATGTCATATTATAAAAAATTCAGAGAATAACACAAACAACAATAATTTAATAATAATAATAAAAAATGGTAGAAGTGATAGCTATTTCGGAAATCACCACATTTCCTCATCAGACTTCTTCAGCGGGATTCGAACCGACGACCCTAGCTGACTCAGCCAGTTGCCTACACACCGTCTAATGTTTCCTTCACACAGCATTTTTATTTTTTCTAATTCTTCCTTTTTTTAGCGCTGTAACTGCTTAAGTTATATTTATTAATTTGTACATGTGGATTATTTTGAATAAGATTTTTTCATTCGCATCTGAATTTTGGGTACATTTTCTTATCGTATCTCTCATTCTTTTTTATATTACTTAGGAATATACACTCTGATGTTCAGGAATGTATTTTGAATATGCTAGCAATATACATCAGACTGCATCACCAAAAAAAGTTGCAGTTTTTCCGCTGGGATTACAAAATTTATTATATTTCAAGACGTTCACCAAAATATTTGGGAAAAATATTAAGATTTAAGTGAGCTGGACCGATTTGAAAATACCTCCAAAAATGAAGTTTTTTATGAATAAAAATAGTTTCGTAAAGAACTTTTTGAAAAAAGTCCCCTCAGATGACAAAACAGATTAAGCTTTAAAAACCTGCATAAAAATGTTTAAAAATCTTTCCAACGGAATCGTAAGAATGAGATTTTTAATGCTGTTTTTTTTTACTTTTTTCAAAGTTTGATTTACAAAAAACTTGAATAACTGGGCTAAAACGATTCTGATTTAGACTTATGGGATCTCAGTAGAAAGGTATTTTCTCACTGTTTTTATTTCTGGCCAAAAAAACGTCATTCGTGTCCCATTTTGTTTTTTTCGAATACCAACACATCTTAATTCATCTTTGAATGACGTTCGTTCATCCTACCTTTCTCTTCCATCCTTTGAATGAGTTTATTAGCAAAGAAATAAAAAGGGTGAGAAAATACCTTTCCAGTGACACCTCTCTAGTCTAAATCGGAAGAGTTTAGACTCAGTTATTCAAGTTTTTCTTATACCAATCTTTGAAAAAAGTTAAAAAAAACAGCATCAAAAATCTCATCATTACGATTCCGTTAAATTTTTTTTTTAATTTTTTTTAAATATTTTTATGCAAATTTTTTAAGCTTAACCCGTTTTGTCATTTGAGGGGATTTTTTCAAAAAAAAATTTTAAGAAACTATTTTTATTCATAAAAAAATCTATTTTTGGAGGTATTTTGAAATTGGTCCAGCTCACTTAAATTTAAATATTTTTTTGAAATATTTTGGTGGACGTCTTAAAATATAATAGATTTTACAATTCCAATGGAAAAATAGTACCGATTTTTTTTGTATGGGGAGTGATGCAGTCTAATATACATACATATGTAGAAGTAGTGGCGGCAGCTATGGTGTAGTTGGTTAGCACAGCACGTCTGGATTCTAGCCCAGTTTCCGACCAACATCAAAATATAAACAAACAAAAAAGGGGTTTCTAAAAGCGATCACCCCTCTGTTGGTAACAGCAAACCCAGAGTGCATTCTGATATAAAAACAGCTTCTCTTAAAAATACAATCGCCGTTCGGAGTCCCTCCCCTTTGTGTGACAAAAGCAAGGCGCACGCCACATAACGGAGAAGAAGCTCGGCCAAACACTAACATATTGCGTAAGCGCCAATCTGTATCTATATGTAGAAGTATTACATACATATTTTGGTGCCTTTTTCAAGTATAACCCCATTGAGAAACAAAAGAAAACGGCATCCCTATGATTTCAACCTGTGCCAAACGTTTTTAATATAAACAAGGAATTTCTGAACAAAAAAACTGTTTTTCCACACCTACTGAGTCTAAGCGTAGGCGAATTCACGAAAGGTTGTGCGTACAGTGTTTCTGGTGTTTTCTTTCGTTCCTTTTCCTTTCAAAGCATATTCTGCATTTACATTAACACATACTATTTTTCTAATCTATTTGAATAGCCACGTGTATCGTTGTGCATAGTGTAGTGTAGTGTGTAATCATTAGGTTTGTATAGTAACCAATAGTCAGTACTAATTTGTACTGGAACCTGCAAATTTTTACTGGAAAAGCGTATGATAACCCAAAAAATTTGCAAGAGAGCACTGAATCGAGAGCGGGAGAGCTGCAAATTCTTGCTAGTGAAATTTTTATTAGCAGAAATTAGCTAGCAGAAGAAGAAGAAGAATAAATGTCAAAAGACGCCATTTGTTGAATTGGTTTAGCACAAACAAAAGTAAAATGAGTGGCAATCAAAATATTAATGATGTACTAGACTGTGTAAGTGCTTGTGTGTAAAGCAAAGAGTTTAAAACTGATTTATAAATAGTAAAATGTTTGCAGCAGAATATCAAAAGTGTGCAACAACTATCCACTTGCAAGTTTTTACTAGTTTTGCGTTCAATAACTTTTTCTGCTAGTTTTCTCTTCTTCTCAATTTTACGCTCAATTTTGCTTTTACGCTCTGGCTGCAACGTTTTACTGGAGAAGTTCCAATACAAGCTTATTATGTCCCCTGGGGGACACCCTCTTGGGGATAACAGGTATACCCTGTTATCAACAAGTCCAAAAGCTAAGAGAAAAAAGACTCAAAACCCAATAAGTGTCAACTTTCCCACCTTGCCATCAACAAAAAAAAGAAAACCCCAAATACTTGGTTGCAAGCGCCACAAACTCCAACCGGCCACTCAATAAATACGCATGCTTTGCGGTTCACAAAGCCCTAAAAAACATTAGTACAGAAATTGTAAGTATTTCGGAACTTAGGGACGGTAATTTATTGTTGTTAGTAAAAAACAACAACATTGCAAAAAAATGTATTTCCACTACAAACCTAATCGGAGTCTGCAATGTGAAAATAGAGCTTCACAACAATCTTAATTGCACTAAAGGCACTATTTATGCACCTTGCCTGAACGAAGTGGCAGAGAATGAAATAATTGAAAATTTAGGCGAACAGGGTGTTGTTTCAGTGTTCCAGTTCCCGAAATTTGTTGACGGTAAGCCAATTCCTAGTGGTGTAGTCTTACTGGCATTTGACATGTACCATTTGCCAGAAAAAATTGATATCTCTTGGTACACCACCAAAGTTAGGCCATATTACGCGAATCCCATGAGATGCAAGAATTGTCAGATTCTCGGGCATACAACAAAACGGTGTAACAAACTCCCTGTATGTGACTCGTGTGTGCACCTCAGCCGTGCACTCGATCGTGCTGTATCAACTGCTCCGGACCTCACCCCGCTTCGAATCGATCATGCCCTAAATTCATACAAATGAAAGAAGTTATAATAAAAACAGACAAAAAATGCTCCATGCGCGAAGCCATCAAACTACACCGTATGCAAAATCCTCCTATCTTCAACACTCTTTCTACCACTTTTTCTAATTTCACAAAAAATCTTACCAATTCACAACAACAAAACCCTCTAAATTAATCAACTACTCTAACTCAAAACAACAATCAAACAAATCATCCACCAAACAACTTAAACGAAAATCACAAAACGACTCTCGCCTTTAATCAAACCGGTTTACCTAACATAAATGAAAATAACTCACAACAAAAAACACCTAATATTAATATACAACAACACAATACCCACGTAAACACAACGCAAAAAATTCCAAGCACTGTACAAACACACCGTGCACATAATAACATTCCAAACTCAGAAACAAAAGAGAATAAAGAATACGATATCAATACAATGCCAGTAATGTTATCAGTCGATGACCCAACAACAAGCGTAATGGTATCAGCATTGCTTTCACACCTTACTTCCCCAAACAATCCCACTGTACTTCCCAACTACTTGCCCTCGCAAGACGAAATGGTAGAGTAAATGCTTCGTATCGTACGGTGGAATTTAAATGGTCCATTTAATAATTATGCAGACGTCAATATATTGATTAATGAATTCCACCCAGATATCATTGCCTTACAGGAAACCCACCTTCCTCATAATAATACAGCCCATCTGCCTAACAAGTACACAGGCTACTTCCACAACTGTAGCCAAATCGTAACGCATAAACAAGGTATCGCTGTGTTTCCTGTTTGGCGGTCGAATTTGACATTGGGTATAAACTAACAATAATCAATTGTTACATTCCACCACACCAAAATTTCACAACCAGGGAACTTACAAATATTCTTAATACCTTCAATACTCCGAATATTCTGCTTGGAGACTTTAACGCCTGGAGCCCCTATGGGGTTCTCCTTCTACAAACAGTAGAGGCCAGATTATAGAAGACATAATCCTTTCCCATAACCCAATAGTCTTTAACGATGGTTCACCCACACACTTTTCTACCCACAAGACCTTTTCCCATCCAGACATCATCCTATCCTCCGCATCTATCGCCCCCAAACTATCACCTCGCACGCTAGATGAACTCCATAACAGCGACCATTTTCCCCTCATCACCTAATTATCCTGCCCCGGTTGGTCACAAATCAAACCAAAATCGAAATTCCTTACTGACAAGGCTGATTGGTCTGAATTCCGCTCGATTGCCACATCCCTATCAAACAAAAGCCCCTGCTTAAAAAATATTAACGCTGATGCCGCGGCGATAAAATATATTATTCGATCATCAGCTCTTGTAGCCATACCCCAAAAAAGCACAAAAAAATTTCGAGCAAAACTGCTGTACTGGTCTAACCACCTAACTGTGCTTAGAAACAATAAGAAACTTTTGTGGGCTAAATATAAAAAAGATAGGATTGACACAAACCTTATCTGTTATAAAAAAGCAAACGCGGCATTCAGAAAAGAACTTAAGATCGCCAAATATAAATCACTGGAAAGGATTACCGCAAATATTAGTCCACGCTCAAGCCCAAAACAGGTCTGGGCAGACATAAAAATCCTGACTGGTTCTGCACCATCCTCCTTCATCCCTTTTATTCACTCACCTCAAGGTCCTATATACCCACCAAATGAAATAGCGGAAGAATTTGCGTCTTCTTGGTCAAAATACTCCCACCCCTCCAACTTACACATACACTTCAATACCATTAAAAAATAAATTACAGCAGAAATATATGACAACCTTTCTCCCTCTCCCAGCGTTCTAGCGATAGAAGCTCCAATTACCTCAGATGAGTTTGAATCCACAGTATTCAAAATATCTGGGAAAACTCCTGGTGAAGATAAAATCACCTATCCCATTCTCAAAAACCTTCCCAACTCTTTAAAAACAAGACTCGTCAACTTATACAATGAAATATTTAACAGCGGTGTATATCCTCAAGATTGGAAGATGTCCTCTATCATCCCTATCCCTAAACCCAACAAGCTTCCTTCCCTTATAGCTAGCTATAGACCGATATCCCTCCTTCTCTGCATGACCAAAATCTTGGAGAAGATAATCTCAACGCGCATTATGTGGTTCGCTAAAACAAATTAATTCTTATCTCCCCACCAATTTGGGTTCCAAACAGGGATAGGTGTTATACAACCGTTGATATATTTCGAACACTTTGCCTCTACAGCCTTAGCAACC
>NW_023460457.1:0-4837 GCF_013731165.1 Rhagoletis pomonella | reverse complement strand
CTGATTTGGCTTTTAATGTGCAATTGCAAACATTGCAATAAGCCTCGTACCCTCAAGCAGTTTTGCCAGAACTTTTTGGACGAACCGGCTAAATTGGCAAATAAAACCGGCTTAAATATTTCAACTAAATATCACATGTTTTATTTAAATAAATCATGAGTAAAAACACTATTTCTTGGAGAGAAGTTACAAATTCGAGCCGGAAAAAATTTTGCCAGCAAGAATTTGCAATTAGGAAAAACATATGATTGTGGCACATGGTCGGAGTTTTTTCGACGATAATTTGAATACACAAGTTCGTTAAATTTAAAAATTTACAAACTGGAGCTATTTTAAAATGAAAAATTTAAGTTAATACTTGTTTACTTAATTAATTTAGTTAATTCCAATGATTTGAAAGGTACTCGGCATAAAAAAACTGTATTCTTAATCAGAATGCAATCTCAACCAGAGTCGATATAGTAAACCCGACAAAGAAATTGAAACGTATGTTGAAGAAAGTCGGACTGACAAGATGTATACACGTGGATCCTGTTTTTTGCCCCTCTGAGAGAATTTTAAAAATTCTATACAAATTTCTTTTGTTTGAAATACAAATCGGCTGCCGGCTAAATCGAAATTTCTCCGGCTGTTTGCTATCGCAACCGGCTAAATCTAGCCGGAAAACGGCTAAAATGGCAACACTGCCCTTAAGTGTTTACAAAACCAGCCTTTGAACACGGGATCCCTAGTTCAAGAATAAAAAAAAAATGCGCTTACGTTTCGTTTGCATCATATTTAAGTCATCTGTGTCTAAAGAATAAATATCTTTCGAAGAAACTGCTGCGAAAAACAAAGCTTTTAAAGATTTATTAAGAAAATAATTCAAAAATTTGTTCTACTTACAAAATTTAGTAACAGAGAAAAATTACTGGGATGTTAAAAAACGTAATTTTTACACAAAAAACGTCCGAACATCAACAGGATACAAAAAACGTCTGCACGTCACATGGGATGGAGTGCTCGCCGTAAATTATTATGGAAAGAAAAAAGACAAGGCTTCGAAATATTAATAATTAATAAGTGGTCCTTGATCTTTATTTGGTATTTAAATGCTTGGGTACAACGTTATAAAGTGTACTTGATGCTCTTACCTCAGTGTGGCGTGGTAGCTTCACCAGCGGTTGATAGTTCTCGGGCAAGTGAACTTTGATATAATTTCAAACTCGGTTGTACCCGCCAAATCATGTACTTAGGTTGAATTTCCCCTCAACACAGTTATTAAGCGGTGGGGTACATATGTATTTGCGTGAGTTTGTGTGTGTACGTATATACATGTACGGTGTATGTTCCCAGCAAACACAGTCTCTAACGTTAGAGAAATTTGGATTTCTACATTAGATAACTAGGGTATTTCTCTAATCGTTCTCGAGTCGATGACGAAGTTAGAGAACTACATTAGAATTCGATTCGAGAACGATTAGAGAAACAACGAAAATTCAAATAAGTGTAAATAAGCAATATTCCAAATGAATGAATCATAATTTTTTTTTAAGTTCAAATAATTCATTATTATTTTATTGCAAATACATTTAATAAAAATTTTACAAACAAAGCGTTTTATTTAATAAAGCAAAATAGCAGTTTGAAATTCAAATTCGAGTCCCATTAGAGATCAACATTAGAATTCGATTAGAGAATTTATATTTTCTCGAGTCGAGAACTATGTCCCATTTTTGTTGAGATTGATATGATTCTCGATAGTTTTTCGAGTCGATCTCAAACGTTTGAGATTGGAGAATGTGGCTAGTTCTCCAATCATTATCTAATCGATAACTACCCTCAATGTTTGCTGGGTTACTGCACATTAGGGTGGTGCAATGTATTTAGGATGGAGGACTAAACAAAATTTGAAACCAGAAGTTTGCCATCTCCCTTAAAATAAGTAAACAAAAAAATATTTGGTGCTAAAATAATTTTCTAAGTGTTTGGCCGTAAATAGAGTTTTTAGCAAAAAAAAAATTCTTCTCGGTGATTTCTACACACAACGTTAAAATAAATCGAAAATATTATATCACATTTTCCAATTTTTGTGATATTTTCAAGTAAAAACCTGTATTGGTATTGGATTAAAAAAAAAACACAAAAACCTGTGAAAAAATCATTTGTGACTTTTTTAGGCCTCTCGCTAAACTAAGCCGAAACTATTTAAGCAGTTTTTCCAAATTTTCGATATTTATGGAAATAACGCAGTTTTTAAACCTTTTGGACTTGTAAATTTTTTGAAAAAAAAAACAAAAAACTGAAAGAATTATTTTCCATATTTTTCTAGAGATCGCCCTAAACTCAGTCGAAAGTCTGTATGATTTTTTTCCGTATTTTCGATATTTATGGAAATAATTCAACTTTTAATTATTTTCGACTTGGAAACTTTTTTTAAAAATACTAAAAATCTGAAAACGTCGGACTTTCGCAGCAATAAGTAAAGATCTCGCTAATCTAAGCCGAAACTAATTAAAAAAATTTTAAACATTTTCAATATTTATTCAGTTTTCAAATATTTTCTAATAAAGTCGTGTAAGTTGCCATTGGATGGGTGGCAGCTTCGCTACTCATGTGCATATTTGTCCTCCACATTGTCATTTACATATCTAATTTATTAATAACTAAACCTTAAATTAGAAAGCACATATTTGTAAACTTCATTTCATTACCTATTTCTGCTACCAAATTTTTCATGCATCCAAAAAGACAAACAAATGAAAATGGAAGTATGTATGCATTTATAAATGTACATATAAACATACATATACACGATTTCGCATAACTTTGCATTTAATAAAGCATTACTTGTATGGAGAATAATAATAATAAATTTATTTATTTATTTATTTTTAAAAGAAATATAATTATAAATAGTTATATTACAATGCAGAGGCGCTAGCGACAAAGGCTATCGGCCTGAATAAATTTAAAATTCTGCATGTAACCATGTTCTTGACGATACATGTAACTTTCATGAAGATTAAACATAAAAAGCGTTGTAAAATAGTGTGTTATTAACAGCTGCAACTGAAAAAACTATGTCTGCCAAAATGGGTTAAACACAAACTCGAATTGACATTTTTACACGCATACATGCATACATACATATACACATGTACAGTGGAGTAGCACTAACTTGGACATCGCATTGATTGTACTATAATGTGTAAAATATTTTATGGTACTGGAAATTTGGTTACGAATGAATAAAATTTAAAATAAACTGTGGATATATATAAATATATATTTATAAACGCTTTGAAGTATAGACATTTTTAAAATTAAAAAATAAATAAAATCATTTCTTTGCATTTATACAAATGGTGTTCAAGGCACATTGACCCACCTGTACAAAAATCGTGGCGCGTCATGGACAAAAATTTTACAATTTCGGCCCGAAAAATGTGAAAACGAGCTAAGTTGCCACGTTACATTTGTGAACTTCCGATAAAACCACATATGTTTGTGATTTTAGAAGTTTTGATTTTATTAAAAAAATTAATGTATTTTCCTGCAGAAAACGTACATTTTTATTTGATGTTTATTAAAATTACACCTTAAAATACTAGTTAGTGGTTGAAATATTGGAAGTTAACAGAGAAATTGAGTGTTTTGTCAAAAATTTCCAAAAATTACCAAAATTCGAGATAAATTATTTTACTGGATATAGGGAAATATGTGCCACTTTTCACTTGGATGGCCGAGAATTCTTCATTTTAAGATTTTAGAATTTTAGTGTCGGATTGACAAAGTTGCGCTTGATAGTGATGAATTTGCGGGGGGATATGCTGCTGTAGTATTTATGAATGAATGATCATGACCTTGAGAAATATGCGAATGCGTTTAGGAATGAAATAGTTATTGTTGTATTTGAGTATACGTGTAATTATGTGTATATGTATGTATGCTGCCGTGAGTTGTATATATGTACATTTCTACGTATGTGCGTAGCATTTTGGCAGTAATATGCACTTATGTACATTCATATATATGTATGCATGTAAAAACGTTATAAATTAATGGAGTACATATGTACATACATATGCATGGGGAAATGCATTTTCATTTGACTCTAAAACTATTGGGGCATATTCGTAGACCAAATAAAGTCGACTCTAAGTTAAACGAAGACAACCGATTTTGGGTGAGAGGCAATTACGCTACAGGTTTTGTATCCCGCATATCTTTCTGGAAAAGAAGTAGAAGATGAGGCATTCATTTCCAGGTGCGTGTTTAAAAGACTTAATCAATTGCCTATATTCAACTTACATAGTTCATTTGACTGACTCTACGATGAGGTTTTAAAGGACATTATTTAGTATGAGATATAAACTCCTAATGGTTAGCAGGTATAAACATATGTATGTATTTAAGCAATTTTTGATTTTTACGCATTTGAAGAACGTTGTTGGTTTTATTGTAATATATGATAACATTTTACTGATTTTGCTGTAAAGGCTATATTAAATAACATAATTGGGTTTTTTATGCCAAGACAGTCGCGCATAAAAACCAGCAAAATTCTTTTATTTATTCTCGGTTTCGATTTAGTTTTTGTTGCTATAGCACTGTTAAAAGAGCACCACGTAGCAAACTTGGCTGTTTTGGGCCGCATTTTTTATTTTTTTTATACGTACGTCAGCGTTGCCGTTTTGGTCCAATTGGGCCAAAATTGGTAGGCTCATTATCCTTTGGTAGTTTGGTTGGTAGTGTTACGATTATCCTCGAAACCTTGAGGGATTACCCAAATATACTCGGGCTCGTATCGCTGGATTGTTAAATAAATGCTAACGATGACCGAATTGTAGTACAA
>NW_023460456.1:29837-36425 GCF_013731165.1 Rhagoletis pomonella | reverse complement strand
ACATTCATTCTTGCATTACTGGTAATGCAAAAATGAATGCCCCACTTTTCTTAGGACATCGACGTGGGAAAAATAATGCATTTTCGAATGTGAAAACGGCTGTTTTACCGATTATTTTTTCGATTACTATACATTACTTTTTCCCACTGGGTGCTGTTGTGATAGTGTTAAGCATATGAAATTATAGCAAGTTTGATTTGCATACATCTTCCCATGTGAAGTTTTACAGATGCAGGGATACAGGTGTTTTTTCTCGGTTTGGTTCTGTCTTAATATAAAAACCCACTGAAAAAAAAAAGGAAAGCGGAAACTCAGCCATTAAAATTTTCACATCAATGGGTAGGTTCAGAAGGCGCAGCAGTTGAGCGCAACCGTTGCTAAAAAAAATCAGTGATCGTTATGCGTCTTCTGAACGGCTTTATACATAAGCTCTCAAATTCAACTCTCAGAGGTACACACCAACATGTCTCAAATGATCAGAAAAATATTAAGATCATCTAACACGCAACTGTTCAGTTGATCAGAAGTACACAACAACGCGTTCAGAAGGTGCAATCGCAACAGTTACTGAGCTGTTGCGCCTTCTGACGTGCCCAATGTCAAAAGAAGGAACCTAAAAAATCCAAAAACCATAAACAAACCAATTCAAAACAAAAACAATTGGTTGTTCTACAAAATTTTTTAAATAGAAGCTACTCACGTATGGTAGACAATAAAACTACAAAGCAAAATAAAATATTACATATTACACAAAGTTTTCGCGAAAATAAGCCTATAATTCCCAAGCTGACAAAGAAATGAAAATGTGTATTTTTTATTTACAAAAAGATTTGTCAAAAATATAAGTCAAAATTATACAAAGCATGTATACTGCTCCCTTTCATTTTTTCACACAGTTGATACTTCTTTTTGGCTTTAACAAAATGCAGGGATACCACTCTTATTTTGGTACAATATGATCTAATGTATTTGAAATTCGAAATCCAAGAATTTTCATTTTTGCGATTGTAGAAGAATAAGTGTATTTTTGCAAACTACTGCGAAGAATCGAATGTCATATTATAAAAAATTCAGAGAATAACACAAACAACAATAATTTAATAATAATAATAAAAAATGGTAGAAGTGATAGCTATTTCGGAAATCACCACATTTCCTCATCAGACTTCTTCAGCGGGATTCGAACCGACGACCCTAGCTGACTCAGCCAGTTGCCTACACACCGTCTAATGTTTCCTTCACACAGCATTTTTATTTTTTCTAATTCTTCCTTTTTTTAGCGCTGTAACTGCTTAAGTTATATTTATTAATTTGTACATGTGGATTATTTTGAATAAGATTTTTTCATTCGCACCTGAATTTTGGGTACATTTTCTTATCGTATCTCTCATTCTTTTTTATATTACTTAGGAATATACACTCTGATGTTCAGGAATGTATTTTGAATATGCTAGCAATATACATCAGACTGCATCACCAAAAAAAGTTGCAGTTTTTCCGCTGGGATTACAAAATTTATTATATTTCAAGACGTTCACCAAAATATTTGGGAAAAATATTAAGATTTAAGTGAGCTGGACCGATTTGAAAATACCTCCAAAAATGAAGTTTTTTATGAATAAAAATAGTTTCGTAAAGAACTTTTTGAAAAAAGTCCCCTCAGATGACAAAACAGATTAAGCTTTAAAAACCTGCATAAAAATGTTTAAAAATCTTTCCAACGGAATCGTAAGAATGAGATTTTTAATGCTGTTTTTTTTTACTTTTTTCAAAGTTTGATTTACAAAAAACTTGAATAACTGGGCTAAAACGATTCTGATTTAGACTTATGGGATCTCAGTAGAAAGGTATTTTCTCACTGTTTTTATTTCTGGCCAAAAAAACGTCATTCGTGTCCCATTTTGTTTTTTTCGAATACCAACACATCTTAATTCAACTTTGAATGACGTTCGTTCATCCTACCTTTCTCTTCCATCCTTTGAATGAGTTTATTAGCAAAGAAATAAAAAGGGTGAGAAAATACCTTTCCAGTGACACCTCTCTAGTCTAAATCGGAAGAGTTTAGACTCAGTTATTCAAGTTTTTCTTATACCAATCTTTGAAAAAAGTTAAAAAAAACAGCATCAAAAATCTCATCATTACGATTCCGTTAAATTTTTTTTTTAATTTTTTTTAAATATTTTTATGCAAATTTTTTAAGCTTAACCCGTTTTGTCATTTGAGGGGATTTTTTCAAAAAAAAATTTTAAGAAACTATTTTTATTCATAAAAAAATCTATTTTTGGAGGTATTTTGAAATTGGTCCAGCTCACTTAAATTTAAATATTTTTTTGAAATATTTTGGTGGACGTCTTAAAATATAATAGATTTTACAATTCCAATGGAAAAATAGTACCGATTTTTTTTGTATGGGGAGTGATGCAGTCTAATATACATACATATGTAGAAGTAGTGGCGGCAGCTATGGTGTAGTTGGTTAGCACAGCACGTCTGGATTCTAGCCCAGTTTCCGACCAACATCAAAATATAAACAAACAAAAAAGGGGTTTCTAAAAGCGATCACCCCTCTGTTGGTAACAGCAAACCCAGAGTGCATTCTGATATAAAAACAGCTTCTCTTAAAAATACAATCGCCGTTCGGAGTCCCTCCCCTTTGTGTGACAAAAGCAAGGCGCACGCCACATAACGGAGAAGAAGCTCGGCCAAACACTAACATATTGCGTAAGCGCCAATCTGTATCTATATGTAGAAGTATTACATACATATTTTGGTGCCTTTTTCAAGTATAACCCCATTGAGAAACAAAAGAAAACGGCATCCCTATGATTTCAACCTGTGCCAAACGTTTTTAATATAAACAAGGAATTTCTGAACAAAAAAACTGTTTTTCCACACCTACTGAGTCTAAGCGTAGGCGAATTCACGAAAGGTTGTGCGTACAGTGTTTCTGGTGTTTTCTTTCGTTCCTTTTCCTTTCAAAGCATATTCTGCATTTACATTAACACATACTATTTTTCTAATCTATTTGAATAGCCACGTGTATCGTTGTGCATAGTGTAGTGTAGTGTGTAATCATTAGGTTTGTATAGTAACCAATAGTCAGTACTAATTTGTACTGGAACCTGCAAATTTTTACTGGAAAAGCGTATGATAACCCAAAAAATTTGCAAGAGAGCACTGAATCGAGAGCGGGAGAGCTGCAAATTCTTGCTAGTGAAATTTTTATTAGCAGAAATTAGCTAGCAGAAGAAGAAGAAGAATAAATGTCAAAAGACGCCATTTGTTGAATTGGTTTAGCACAAACAAAAGTAAAATGAGTGGCAATCAAAATATTAATGATGTACTAGACTGTGTAAGTGCTTGTGTGTAAAGCAAAGAGTTTAAAACTGATTTATAAATAGTAAAATGTTTGCAGCAGAATATCAAAAGTGTGCAACAACTATCCACTTGCAAGTTTTTACTAGTTTTGCGTTCAATAACTTTTTCTGCTAGTTTTCTCTTCTTCTCAATTTTACGCTCTATTTTGCTTTTACGCTCTGGCTGCAACGTTTTACTGGAGAAGTTCCAATACAAGCCTATTATGTCCCCTGGGGGACACCCTCTTGGGGATAACAGGTATACCCTGTTATCAACAAGTCCAAAAGCTAAGAGAAAAAAGACTCAAAACCCAATAAGTGTCAACTTTCCCACCTTGCCATCAACAAAAAAAAGAAAACCCCAAATACTTGGTTGCAAGCGCCACAAACTCCAACCGGCCACTCAATAAATACGCATGCTTTGCGGTTCACAAAGCCCTAAAAAACATTAGTACAGAAATTGTAAGTATTTCGGAACTTAGGGACGGTAATTTATTGTTGTTAGTAAAAAACAACAACATTGCAAAAAAATGTATTTCCACTACAAACCTAATCGGAGTCTGCAATGTGAAAATAGAGCTTCACAACAATCTTAATTGCACTAAAGGCACTATTTATGCACCTTGCCTGAACGAAGTGGCAGAGAATGAAATAATTGAAAATTTAGGCGAACAGGGTGTTGTTTCAGTGTTCCAGTTCCCGAAATTTGTTGACGGTAAGCCAATTCCTAGTGGTGTAGTCTTACTGGCATTTGACATGTACCATTTGCCAGAAAAAAATTGATATCTCTTGGTACACCACCAAAGTTAGGCCATATTACGCGAATCCCATGAGATGCAAGAATTGTCAGATTCTCGGGCATACAACAAAACGGTGTAACAAACTCCCTGTATGTGACTCGTGTGTGCACCTCAGCCGTGCACTCGATCGTGCTGTATCAACTGCTCCGGACCTCACCCCGCTTCGAATCGATCA
Organism: Rhagoletis pomonella; assembly: GCF_013731165.1. Lineage (NCBI taxonomy): Eukaryota > Metazoa > Arthropoda > Insecta > Diptera > Tephritidae > Rhagoletis > Rhagoletis pomonella. The sequence goes on along the minus strand of NW_023460456.1, from coordinate 32,094 downwards.
TGCCCTAAATTCATACAAATGAAAGAAGTTATAATAAAAACAGACAAAAAATGCTCCATGCGCGAAGCCATCAAACTACACCGTATGCAAAATCCTCCTATCTTCAACACTCTTTCTACCACTTTTTCTAATTTCACAAAAAATCTTACCAATTCACAACAACAAAACCCTCTAAATTAATCAACTACTCTAACTCAAAACAACAATCAAACAAATCATCCACCAAACAACTTAAACGAAAATCACAAAACGACTCTCGCCTTTAATCAAACCGGTTTACCTAACATAAATGAAAATAACTCACAACAAAAAACACCTAATATTAATATACAACAACACAATACCCACGTAAACACAACGCAAAAAATTCCAAGCACTGTACAAACACACCGTGCACATAATAACATTCCAAACTCAGAAACAAAAGAGAATAAAGAATACGATATCAATACAATGCCAGTAATGTTATCAGTCGATGACCCAACAACAAGCGTAATGGTATCAGCATTGCTTTCACACCTTACTTCCCCAAACAATCCCACTGTACTTCCCAACTACTTGCCCTCGCAAGACGAAATGGTAGAGTAAATGCTTCGTATCGTACGGTGGAATTTAAATGGTCCATTTAATAATTATGCAGACGTCAATATATTGATTAATGAATTCCACCCAGATATCATTGCCTTACAGGAAACCCACCTTCCTCATAATAATACAGCCCATCTGCCTAACAAGTACACAGGCTACTTCCACAACTGTAGCCAAATCGTAACGCATAAACAAGGTATCGCTGTGTTTCCTGTTTGGCGGTCGAAGTTGACATTGGGTATAAACTAACAATAATCAATTGTTACATTCCACCACACCAAAATTTCACAACCAGGGAACTTACAAATATTCTTAATACCTTCAATACTCCGAATATTCTGCTTGGAGACTTTAACGCCTGGAGCCCCTATGGGGTTCTCCTTCTACAAACAGTAGAGGCCAGATTATAGAAGACATAATCCTTTCCCATAACCCAATAGTCTTTAACGATGGTTCACCCACACACTTTTCTACCCACAAGACCTTTTCCCATCCAGACATCATCCTATCCTCCGCATCTATCGCCCCCAAACTATCACCTCGCACGCTAGATGAACTCCATAACAGCGACCATTTTCCCCTCATCACCTAATTATCCTGCCCCGGTTGGTCACAAATCAAACCAAAATCGAAATTCCTTACTGACAAGGCTGATTGGTCTGAATTCCGCTCGATTGCCACATCCCTATCAAACAAAAGCCCCTGCTTAAAAAATATTAACGCTGATGCCGCGGCGATAAAATATATTATTCGATCATCAGCTCTTGTAGCCATACCCCAAAAAAGCACAAAAAAATTTCGAGCAAAACTGCTGTACTGGTCTAACCACCTAACTGTGCTTAGAAACAATAAGAAACTTTTGTGGGCTAAATATAAAAAAGATAGGATTGACACAAACCTTATCTGTTATAAAAAAGCAAACGCGGCATTCAGAAAAGAACTTAAGATCGCCAAATATAAATCACTGGAAAGGATTACCGCAAATATTAGTCCACGCTCAAGCCCAAAACAGGTCTGGGCAGACATAAAAATCCTGACTGGTTCTGCACCATCCTCCTTCATCCCTTTTATTCACTCACCTCAAGGTCCTATATACCCACCAAATGAAATAGCGGAAGAATTTGCGTCTTCTTGGTCAAAATACTCCCACCCCTCCAACTTACACATACACTTCAATACCATTAAAAAATAAATTACAGCAGAAATATATGACAACCTTTCTCCCTCTCCCAGCGTTCTAGCGATAGAAGCTCCAATTACCTCAGATGAGTTTGAATCCACAGTATTCAAAATATCTGGGAAAACTCCTGGTGAAGATAAAATCACCTATCCCATTCTCAAAAACCTTCCCAACTCTTTAAAAACAAGACTCGTCAACTTATACAATGAAATATTTAACAGCGGTGTATATCCTCAAGATTGGAAGATGTCCTCTATCATCCCTATCCCTAAACCCAACAAGCTTCCTTCCCTTATAGCTAGCTATAGACCGATATCCCTCCTTCTCTGCATGACCAAAATCTTGGAGAAGATAATCTCAACGCGCATTATGTGGTTCGCTAAAACAAATTAATTCTTATCTCCCCACCAATTTGGGTTCCAAACAGGGATAGGTGTTATACAACCGTTGATATATTTCGAACACTTTGCCTCTACAGCCTTAGCAACC
>NW_023460456.1:0-4837 GCF_013731165.1 Rhagoletis pomonella | reverse complement strand
CTGATTTGGCTTTTAATGTGCAATTGCAAACATTGCAATAAGCCTCGTACCCTCAAGCAGTTTTGCCAGAACTTTTTGGACGAACCGGCTAAATTGGCAAATAAAACCGGCTTAAATATTTCAACTAAATATCACATGTTTTATTTAAATAAATCATGAGTAAAAACACTATTTCTTGGAGAGAAGTTACAAATTCGAGCCGGAAAAAATTTTGCCAGCAAGAATTTGCAATTAGGAAAAACATATGATTGTGGCACATGGTCGGAGTTTTTTCGACGATAATTTGAATACACAAGTTCGTTAAATTTAAAAATTTACAAACTGGAGCTATTTTAAAATGAAAAATTTAAGTTAATACTTGTTTACTTAATTAATTTAGTTAATTCCAATGATTTGAAAGGTACTCGGCATAAAAAAACTGTATTCTTAATCAGAATGCAATCTCAACCAGAGTCGATATAGTAAACCCGACAAAGAAATTGAAACGTATGTTGAAGAAAGTCGGACTGACAAGATGTATACACGTGGATCCTGTTTTTTGCCCCTCTGAGAGAATTTTAAAAATTCTATACAAATTTCTTTTGTTTGAAATACAAATCGGCTGCCGGCTAAATCGAAATTTCTCCGGCTGTTTGCTATCGCAACCGGCTAAATCTAGCCGGAAAACGGCTAAAATGGCAACACTGCCCTTAAGTGTTTACAAAACCAGCCTTTGAACACGGGATCCCTAGTTCAAGAATAAAAAAAAAATGCGCTTACGCTTCGTTTGCATCATATTTAAGTCATCTGTGTCTAAAGAATAAATATCTTTCGAAGAAACTGCTGCGAAAAACAAAGCTTTTAAAGATTTATTAAGAAAATAATTCAAAAATTTGTTCTACTTACAAAATTTAGTAACAGAGAAAAATTACTGGGATGTTAAAAAACGTAATTTTTACACAAAAAACGTCCGAACATCAACAGGATACAAAAAACGTCTGCACGTCACATGGGATGGAGTGCTCGCCGTAAATTATTATGGAAAGAAAAAAGACAAGGCTTCGAAATATTAATAATTAATAAGTGGTCCTTGATCTTTATTTGGTATTTAAATGCTTGGGTACAACGTTATAAAGTGTACTTGATGCTCTTACCTCAGTGTGGCGTGGTAGCTTCACCAGCGGTTGATAGTTCTCGGGCAAGTGAACTTTGATATAATTTCAAACTCGGTTGTACCCGCCAAATCATGTACTTAGGTTGAATTTCCCCTCAACACAGTTATTAAGCGGTGGGGTACATATGTATTTGCGTGAGTTTGTGTGTGTACGTATATACATGTACGGTGTATGTTCCCAGCAAACACAGTCTCTAACGTTAGAGAAATTTGGATTTCTACATTAGATAACTAGGGTATTTCTCTAATCGTTCTCGAGTCGATGACGAAGTTAGAGAACTACATTAGAATTCGATTCGAGAACGATTAGAGAAACAACGAAAATTCAAATAAGTGTAAATAAGCAATATTCCAAATGAATGAATCATAATTTTTTTTTAAGTTCAAATAATTCATTATTATTTTATTGCAAATACATTTAATAAAAATTTTACAAACAAAGCGTTTTATTTAATAAAGCAAAATAGCAGTTTGAAATTCAAATTCGAGTCCCATTAGAGATCAACATTAGAATTCGATTAGAGAATTTATATTTTCTCGAGTCGAGAACTATGTCCCATTTTTGTTGAGATTGATATGATTCTCGATAGTTTTTCGAGTCGATCTCAAACGTTTGAGATTGGAGAATGTGGCTAGTTCTCCAATCATTATCTAATCGATAACTACCCTCAATGTTTGCTGGGTTACTGCACATTAGGGTGGTGCAATGTATTTAGGATGGAGGACTAAACAAAATTTGAAACCAGAAGTTTGCCATCTCCCTTAAAATAAGTAAACAAAAAAATATTTGGTGCTAAAATAATTTTCTAAGTGTTTGGCCGTAAATAGAGTTTTTAGCAAAAAAAAAATTCTTCTCGGTGATTTCTACACACAACGTTAAAATAAATCGAAAATATTATATCACATTTTCCAATTTTTGTGATATTTTCAAGTAAAAACCTGTATTGGTATTGGATTAAAAAAAAAACACAAAAACCTGTGAAAAAATCATTTGTGACTTTTTTAGGCCTCTCGCTAAACTAAGCCGAAACTATTTAAGCAGTTTTTCCAAATTTTCGATATTTATGGAAATAACGCAGTTTTTAAACCTTTTGGACTTGTAAATTTTTTGAAAAAAAAAACAAAAAACTGAAAGAATTATTTTCCATATTTTTCTAGAGATCGCCCTAAACTCAGTCGAAAGTCTGTATGATTTTTTTCCGTATTTTCGATATTTATGGAAATAATTCAACTTTTAATTATTTTCGACTTGGAAACTTTTTTTAAAAATACTAAAAATCTGAAAACGTCGGACTTTCGCAGCAATAAGTAAAGATCTCGCTAATCTAAGCCGAAACTAATTAAAAAAATTTTAAACATTTTCAATATTTATTCAGTTTTCAAATATTTTCTAATAAAGTCGTGTAAGTTGCCATTGGATGGGTGGCAGCTTCGCTACTCATGTGCATATTTGTCCTCCACATTGTCATTTACATATCTAATTTATTAATAACTAAACCTTAAATTAGAAAGCACATATTTGTAAACTTCATTTCATTACCTATTTCTGCTACCAAATTTTTCATGCATCCAAAAAGACAAACAAATGAAAATGGAAGTATGTATGCATTTATAAATGTACATATAAACATACATATACACGATTTCGCATAACTTTGCATTTAATAAAGCATTACTTGTATGGAGAATAATAATAATAAATTTATTTATTTATTTATTTTTAAAAGAAATATAATTATAAATAGTTATATTACAATGCAGAGGCGCTAGCGACAAAGGCTATCGGCCTGAATAAATTTAAAATTCTGCATGTAACCATGTTCTTGACGATACATGTAACTTTCATGAAGATTAAACATAAAAAGCGTTGTAAAATAGTGTGTTATTAACAGCTGCAACTGAAAAAACTATGTCTGCCAAAATGGGTTAAACACAAACTCGAATTGACATTTTTACACGCATACATGCATACATACATATACACATGTACAGTGGAGTAGCACTAACTTGGACATCGCATTGATTGTACTATAATGTGTAAAATATTTTATGGTACTGGAAATTTGGTTACGAATGAATAAAATTTAAAATAAACTGTGGATATATATAAATATATATTTATAAACGCTTTGAAGTATAGAAATTTTTAAAATTAAAAAATAAATAAAATCATTTCTTTGCATTTATACAAATGGTGTTCAAGGCACATTGACCCACCTGTACAAAAATCGTGGCGCGTCATGGACAAAAATTTTACAATTTCGGCCCGAAAAATGTGAAAACGAGCTAAGTTGCCACGTTACATTTGTGAACTTCCGATAAAACCACATATGTTTGTGATTTTAGAAGTTTTGATTTTATTAAAAAAATTAATGTATTTTCCTGCAGAAAACGTACATTTTTATTTGATGTTTATTAAAATTACACCTTAAAATACTAGTTAGTGGTTGAAATATTGGAAGTTAACAGAGAAATTGAGTGTTTTGTCAAAAATTTCCAAAAATTACCAAAATTCGAGATAAATTATTTTACTGGATATAGGGAAATATGTGCCACTTTTCACTTGGATGGCCGAGAATTCTTCATTTTAAGATTTTAGAATTTTAGTGTCGGATTGACAAAGTTGCGCTTGATAGTGATGAATTTGCGGGGGGATATGCTGCTGTAGTATTTATGAATGAATGATCATGACCTTGAGAAATATGCGAATGCGTTTAGGAATGAAATAGTTATTGTTGTATTTGAGTATACGTGTAATTATGTGTATATGTATGTATGCTGCCGTGAGTTGTATATATGTACATTTCTACGTATGTGCGTAGCATTTTGGCAGTAATATGCACTTATGTACATTCATATATATGTATGCATGTAAAAACGTTATAAATTAGTGGAGTACATATGTACATACATATGCATGGGGAAATGCATTTTCATTTGACTCTAAAACTATTGGGGCATATTCGTAGACCAAATAAAGTCGACTCTAAGTTAAACGAAGACAACCGATTTTGGGTGAGAGGCAATTACGCTACAGGTTTTGTATCCCGCATATCTTTCTGGAAAAGAAGTAGAAGATGAGGCATTCATTTCCAGGTGCGTGTTTAAAAGACTTAATCAATTGCCTATATTCAACTTACATAGTTCATTTTACTGACGCTATGATGAGGTTTTAAAGGACATTATTTAGTATGAGATATAAACTCCTAATGGTTAGCAGGTATAAACATATGTATGTATTTAAGCAATTTTTGATTTTTACGCATTTGAAGAACGTTGTTGGTTTTATTGTAATATATGATAACATTTTACTGATTTTGCTGTAAAGGCTATATTAAATAACATAATTGGGTTTTTTATGCCAAGACAGTCGCGCATAAAAACCAGCAAAATTCTTTTATTTATTCTCGGTTTCGATTTAGTTTTTGTTGCTATAGCACTGTTAAAAGAGCACCACGTAGCAAACTTGGCTGTTTTGGGCCGCATTTTTTATTTTTTTTATACGTACGTCAGCGTTGCCGTTTTGGTCCAATTGGGCCAAAATTGGTAGGCTCATTATCCTTTGGTAGTTTGGTTCGTAGTGTTACGATTATCCTCGAAACCTTGAGGGATTACCCAAATATACTCGGGCTCGTATCGCTGGATTGTTAAATAAATGCTAACGATGACCGAATTGTAGTACAA
>NW_023460455.1:0-36450 GCF_013731165.1 Rhagoletis pomonella | reverse complement strand
GTGCATCGCGCATTTACTATAAAAGCATCATAATCCCAAAAAAGCAAAAATCGGGTTACGTATGCAAGAATGAACATTAGCTCTTTCTTATGATGTGTATGCGCATAGTATGTAAACTAATGTGACCAACTATTTCATAGCTCAAAGAAATACAGGTTACAGGTGCTAAGTTAACGCCGCGAGCCGATTACGAAATATCGAATGCGGCTGATTTCGATCACTGAGAGCTCAGTGTTTGTTCAGAAGTGCGAGCCAAAATGCTTCCATCTTAGCCTCACGAAAGTTGGACAGTCTAAAAGAAAGGGTGGAGATATTCCACTTCATATTCCTCTTGACAGCTGCTACAAAAGGATCAGTTGAAATTCCTAGTCTCACTGCATGATTATCAATCGCACAATGTCCTATCAGAATCCCCACCACTAGCCCTTGATAGATAACGTGTTTTAAAGTGCCCTATAAAAACATTTACTGCAGCAGCAAAACGTCTTCATTTCCTTTTTTATGTCACAAAAGGACCCGGTTTCCCTTAGCCTAATAGCAGTTTGTGCTACGACAATTCTGTCTGCAATATCCGCAGGTACCGTGTTCAACATATGTATGTTAAGCTCCAGTGTAGGTGTGGTTCCTAATGCTCCGCTAATTCCTGTTTTACAAGTGTAGCCTTCTCTATTGAGTTTGACCAGACAAGGGTTCCTTGAAACAATATAGGCATAAATCTGGCTTCCTTGAGTTAATGAACTAATTTGGGCGAGAGACCCCACCTTTTACCGATAGCTCCCCTACAGCGATACAAGGCTACCGATGCCTTTCCTCAATGTTAGGCTTCTACGACAGCCGCCGTTGATCGCCCTCGTAGTTACCTGGTTCAGGTAACCTTGAGCCAGATCAAAAAGGTTGTATAGAAATCGTCCCTTAACCAAAAGTTCCACATTATCTACATAGGCGATCACCCGACAGTCCACTTTTTCCAATTCCTCTGGAAGGTCGGTTGCAACCGCAATCCAGAGCAGGGGAGAGGGAACACCACCTTGTGGAGTGCTTCTATTGGTTCTGCGCTGATTGCAGACGCTCCTCCCACTCCGCCGCGACTGTTCTGTCACGAAGTAAGCTTATTAGGTTGGTTTCAACCCCTAGATTATGAATATACTTGACTATTGCCTCTGGAGTGACATTGTTAAAGGATCCTTCGATATCGAAGGCCCCTACTGCATAATCTTCATGCGTGAAGGCTTCCTCTGAGCACTTTACCAATGTGTGCAGGGTGGTATTCACCGAAATTTTCTTGCAATAAGCATATTGAACTCTTGAAAGACAGTCACCAGGAATCGCATTTCTTATGTACAAGTCTATCAGTCTCTCTAGCGTTTTTAGCAAAAACGGGGGAAACATGAGAGCCTTTTCCGGCCTTCGGGATGAACGCAAAACTTACTATCTTCCAAACCTTGGGAATGTACCCGGTCCTCGCGCAGTTCGCATAAATAGGATCAAACCAATTGCACGACACCTTCAGAGCCCTTTGCAGCTTCGCAGGTATGACGCCATCGGTCCCCGGCGACTTTAATGGTTTGAACGAATTTATCGCCCAGGCCATGTGACAATCGTCCAGAAGATCGGAGAAGTACAGGACCTGGGAGGAGATTCTGTAACCAGTTAGCGACAATTTTCGAATCGCTATCGTACTTTTTGACACAAACACATTTATATCCTAGCGATCCGGAAATTGTCGCTGACTGGTTACAGAATCTCCCTCCTGAAGTACAAAATATCGCAAAGAAGTACATTTGACTGTACTTCGAAGTACAAAGTACAAGAGCGAAAAAAGAAGTACTGTACTTCCGAAAGAAGTACGGTTGGTCACATTAATGTAAACTCACGGAAACAAATGATAAAACTAATATGTATGTATTAATTTTCCCTTGAGAGTATATTTATGTAAATTGAAAACTTTAAAACTGATTTTCTCGAGTTTTTAGTTGTTTGAGTTATGAAAATATTGAGGCAAAACTCAAATAAAAGATTTCAAAATTCATTTGAATTCACCCGCGTCAAATATTGAAAATTTAAATAAAAAAATTTAAATTCATGTTCATCAAAATTTTCCATGTCATTATGAAATTATTAAAAATGTCTTTTAATCGCATACATATTGCCTTTAACAACCACCCTTTAATTCTTTGAAAAAGAATTAACTTTTTTCATTAAAAAAACGTTGAATTTCTTCTTCATCAAAATGGTTCCTTATGAAAAGAATCAAAATGTCTTTGAATAGTTTTTTGGGCATAAACCAGCATTTACATTTCTCTACCAATTTCTTCAGATAGAAAAAACTCTTTATAAAAAAGCATGTATTTTATGCCCCTTTTTTATAGCAGCTCATTTTAATTTTTTTTTAATTCACACGGAATGAAAAATACAGTTTGCTTATATTAATAATACGAAGGCATAACCGCATAATGGACATTGCGGCTTGTTGAAAGTTCTTTGAACAATAAACTCTAGTTCTTATATAGAGCCGCACTATTTTGTGTTTGAATCGTCGCAAACGCATGCAAACTCCAATCTAAGAAAACCACACCACTTTATGCTTTGGGGGTTTTTTTGTAAATTTCCTACACAAAATGTGGCAAGCGTGTGTTAAATTACGAAGAAAAACAATCCACACCCGAGCGTGACGCTGCTTTGATGAAATCTGAAAGTAGATTGAATCCATGGTGTAATAATAACAAGGTGCTGTCAGTAACTTAACCTCAATTTTTTGGTAGGTCTATTCCGGTCACTCATTTTAAAGTAGTAGAAAGGGTACTAATTATTTACTACTTTTAATCCGTTGGGGCATACTATTTCAAATTTAATGTAGAGAAATGTATAATTACAGGCTTATGAGCCTGAATATATATTTGTATCGGCAGCTTCACACAGCTTGGACATATATTGTAACTTAAAAAAAGTAAAGGCATTAAAATAAGGCAATTTCCTATAAGACTGTAAATGATTCTTAAAATAGATTTAAACACATAAATATCGATAATATAACCGAAATCGTAATTTAACCATGCTGCCACTCTATTGTAGTGTATCAGTAGTTCATTTGGCTCGATATTATGACAATGCAGCAAAAGTTATTTAATATAGAAAATCGCCTTTCCATACGATTTTTGGGTACGTCTTTTTGCATTGATAACCACGATATTTTTTTATTTCTTTAGATTTTGAGGACAAAAATTATACAATTCCAGCAATTTTAAATATTAATATCGTTCTGAATACACCAAGTTCTTTAAAAATCGGCATAAAACAAATTACTAAAATGGAGTATTTTAGATACTATTTCCCAAGAATAGTAGTATAAAAATAAAGATCGGCAGCACTGAAAATAAGTATGCCGATCTTGTCAAAATTACAACAAACACGTCGTGTCGTGTTGTTATTATTCCACCATGGATTGAATCGAAATTCCCTGCTTTGCTTCTGTATACGTATACGAACTGCGACGCTGGCGTTGCTGGCGTGCAAAAATTGCCCACCACTTATTCTATACATCTGTTTTAAAACCGGTATGGACATATGTATGGAATGCAATTATGTGGTTCTTCAGCAACCTCCAATATAGAAATAAATACTCCCAAGGTTTAAATTAAAAATCTTAAAATTATTGTGAACTTTTCCTTTTATGTCACAAGCAACCAAATACACCGTGACCGTGATCCGTGATGGCGCTTCTGAAATAAAAAAAGTACGCCTTGGCGCACCAACAAAAAAATTCATTATCACCCAAATCCTCTTATTTCTATACTCACTTTTCATACAGTAACATTACAGCGACTTAAAAGGAACTCAATATTAGATCTCTATTAATAGGTGCAATCCCGTATTCCTCGGACTCGGACTAGTAAAACTGTCAAAAAATAAAAATTCACTCAGAGCGAGAGAGTAACATTGAAAAGTATGGGATCGCTTTCTAGTAAAAAATTGTAACTTCTGTCAACTTCAACATAACCTCAAAATTTTGGTTGTAAATTTTTGCTTACTTTGTATGTAAACACACTCAGCTCACACATGTAAATAACTAAAAACACTTTCAAATTCATTAGAATCCACTTAAACAAGTAATTAAATACTTTTCAACATGAATTAGCAGAGTGCACTTTTCTTTTTGTTTCCAGTTTGGTTGCCAAACACACTACAGTTGATCGTTTGACACATTTACCAGCACAAAATTCTCGGACTAAAACTGATAACTTCTGATAGAGAGAGAACCGTATTTACTCTCCTTTTTGTCCTCTCAATAGTCCGAGTACGGGATTGATTTCCAGTAAAATCTGACTTATTCTGACTATTTCTGACTAGTCCGGACTCGTACGGGATCGCAACTAATATTGAACACGTGAGAATAAAATATGGTTGCACCACTGGATGTACTCCATACATGATTATTTTTATGTATTAATAAGTTTTAAATATTGCTGAACGCACAATACAGATTGCAATAAAATGTATGAATTAAAATTATATATATTAACTAACGCCCAATAGAAATTTAAAGTCAAGTCAAACTCCATTTGGTCTTCTCCTGCCAACGCCAGCAGAATCTAGTACTTTAAGGGCTACTGAATTGTTGTCTTTGTGGACGACGTGACCCCGCAAGTGAAAAAGTTGTGTTTTAATTCACAAAACCATAATGCATTAGTATAAATATATATGTACATAGCGTGTGTTTTGTACACTTTAGTTGCGTTCCAGATGCTTCACGATATTCACGAAATTCACGATTTGCAGGAACAGCTGGTTTCCCCATAAATAAACCTTATGGGAGGTGGTCACCTGGAACGACTTCCTGTAAAAACCTGCAAATCGTGAAGCATCTGGAACGCAACTATTGAGATTATGTAGTTCTTCATGCCCTACATGAACAAAAGTCAAAAGAGGGTTATTGTAGACAAATATATGAATTGTTTACACTTAAGTTTTCAAATACGCGTACGTCAAATATTGATCACTTTGCTTATTATTATGATGACGATAAAGCGCTCGACGGTTAACCGCTGTCAAAATCAAAACTCACAAAGACATATGGAATGGCACCCTGATTCAATAATAGAAAGGTTTTGTAATAAAACAGTCTTCTCGCTCCCACACATAAAATCGGCTCCTTTACTTGTGCAGAATGTTGCTTACTCTATAGTTTCTAGTGATATTAGTAGTAAAACCTAAAATTCTTCATACTAAATATGCGTTGGCGTCACCTTCGTTTGCGTATTTTTCTAGAACAAGTATAGAATAGCGACCGTTTAGTTATAAAATAACCAAAAATGCCGATTGATAGAACTTTATACGCTGATTACAACGATACCAAATTTATTTGGCGCAGGTAAAAAAAAGAAGATATAAGAGGTTTATTTGTATTTTTTATTATCACTAAATTGTTGAAACCCAAAGGTAGATCATGATAAAATGTGTAATATCGAATTAAAGATAATAACTTGTACTTTCTAAATAATATAAAATTCTTTACCATTAATTATGCAGTTTTTTCAAAAAAGGTTATTTCATGAAAAAATAATATTTGTTTGTTTTTTAGGGTTTTGGTTTAAAAATACAAAAAGCTATAAATTATGTACATCAGCTGAAGAACAAATTAATTACCTTTATGGTGACGTCATTAGCTTTTTAATCGGTTATAAAGTTCATAAGATATTAATATTTTTACATATCTAAAAACTGAACTTTAACCTTCTAGAACCTCTTCATTTTTTACTTGCGCCAAAATCATTTTGGCATGGTTGAAATGAGCATAAAAAGTTCTATTGATCTGCATTTTTCGTTTTTGCATAGCTGAACGGTCGGTATTCTAGGTTTGTTCCCGGAAATGACGAATAACTTAAATCAAAAATGCACATTTTTAGGTATTGTTTAGTATTTCCATTATAACACCAAATATATTGCAAATTCGCATAGAATTAATAATACACATTTTACTTCTAATTGTATACTTTGCGTACTTTTTGTAGTACCATTCTACTACCGTTTTCGCAAACTGCGATCACATTCTTCCCCTTTCTCCTACTTCCAAAATACGAATCTATATAAAGGAGTGTCAAATTTTAGCTGTCACAAATTACACAACCTTGTATTATTGAATCATGGAATGGCACATAATTGCGGTAGCAGCATTTTTACCTCCAACGTTTTTCAGTTGATTTAAATTTATTTCTATTTTTACCGCCCAGCGGGAGCTGCACATTGTTGATTGTAATAATTTCTATTATTTTCAGAAGTTTGCAAATGCTTTTAACCATTTTTATTTCCAGCAAATATACACGCACACACGTACCAAACAAATAAAAATATTTTAATGAAAATTTTCAAATAAAAATGACAGTTAACGGAAGCCGTACTCAGCCGCAATAGAGTTTACTACATGATACAATAATTTTTAGAAGGTAGTTTCACTTCTTCTTCTTATCCGCCATGTTAGCTATCTGACAGAAAACGTGTTTCGTATTTTTTGTTGTACCAACTTTTTCAAAAAAAAAATACAGCTTTTGACGTTGGAAAAATAAAACAAAGAAAAGCCAAACATATAAGTAGAGAAATTTTCGAATATTTTGTAATAATTTTCTTCATAAAAAATTAACTGCTGCTTTCGTAGATATTGCAACACACGGAATAGATGTAAGGACACTGCTATAAGAGCCACCGCACACCACAGACTTTATCGGCCGCCTATTTAAATGATAGGGCTCGCTTGAAATATGTACATGAAGATGTATGGATGTGCGCACATTACACCAGCTTAATCGCTCTGACCAATAAGTTGTGGTGCAACGGAAAGACTAGCGAGCATATCTAAATTGGCGGCCGATAAAGTCCGTGGTGTGCGATGGATCTAATCCATTATAAACAAGAAATATTGCTGTTATATTTTCATTTTTATGATTTTTATTCATGTGATTAGCAGTGGCAAAAATGTTTGTACAAAATACGTATATTTATATTAAAAATTAAGTGATCAGTTATGAAACATATAAATCTTTACATGTTCTGTTAAAAAATATCTAAAATAACAAGCGATAATCCCCAAGTTCTATATCGTAGCAGTGGCCACATTGCGTGTTTGTCACAGACACGGTTTATGTCAAAAATTTTGAAGCGAAACTACCTTCTAAAAATTATTGTATCATGATTTACTAGACGGATTTCACTGCGGTAACTGAACAGCTGTCCATTTACCGCCGACCGCTTTAAAGCTCAGTTATTATAGACTTAATTTCCGTAACTTAACTTAACTAATTATTTTGGCAAAGCTGTTATATGAGAAACTGTGTTGGTGGTTAGTTAAAACTCAACTTACCGTAAGAAACTTAAGAACCTGTAGGTTTTAGCTTCTTAAGTTACGGCCTTACGGGAATTGAGAGCGGTGAGAGAATCAGGCTTGCCAGACTCTCGTTTTTGTATTTCTCAAAAATAAATGAATGCAAACATAGTTTTTTGCATGAATTTTTTTGATGTGGCATTTTCGGCGGTAAACTCTCAAGCAGCTAAAACAGAAAATACAAAAACAAAATGATTCCGCTTCTGGCTTGAATTGACGTGTTGAGTAATTATTGATGATTCCTAACGGTAAGTTAAATTAAGTTAAGTCTAGACTAACTGAGCTTTTACCGTCGCCCGCTGTAATTCTGGGTAGAGCTTTATGCTACGTAGCAACGGCAAACTGCAATATTGATATTGTAATCAGTGTTGCCACACATGCGCTTTTCCTACCAAAACTGGTAGGTTTGTTCCCATTTTTTAGGTTGGTAGGCTAGATTGGATTATGGTATCTATTTACGAAAAATAGAAAATATTTATAATAATAATAATAATAATAATAATAAATATGCTACTGGAAGTCGTTAAATGAATAGTTGGTGAAAGTGATGTACCAAAATTTTCCTACAAAAAATTAATTTGGGCGAGACGAAGTTCGCCGGATACGCTAGTAGACATTTATTGAACAATAAAAAAACATACTTCGAAATTGTGCTATTGAAAAAAATTGGCCAATATTAGGTTTTGCTGTTAAATAAATTACTATAAGTGACCTTAGGGTCAAGATGCAGGGACGGTATTTTTAGAGATTGTAGTCAAAAGTTCACGCCTTAATTTAAGCATAAGGTTCTATAATAGATTGGCCCTTACACATATGTTAGTGTTTGGCCGAGCTTCTCCTTCGATTTATGGCGTGCGCCTTGATGTTGTACCACAAGGGGGAGGGACCTACAGCTTTACGCCGACTCCGAACGGCGATTGTATTTCAATGTTGCCACGTTGTGAGTAATTCCTCAAATCGTGAGGAATTTCGGGTCGATTTTCAGGAATTTTTTCTAGATATATTTGCAGATAACAAAAGCAACCATGTTTTACACAAGAGAATTGTTAAATCGCTCTGCAAATTTTTGAGCAAAAAGCTTTCAGAAGTTTTATAAAGAGCGAAATATACTACACAAGCGGCAAACCTTAAAACATCCCCATACACAACATAAATAGCTTTAAGGAAAGGGATATTTCGATTAGCTTGTCAAGCCCCTTGTGTGGTGTTTTTCGCTCTTAAGCACATCTGCATTTGCTGCTAAATATTCAAAATGTTATCAATAATTTTTTCATTCCATCGTTATATATTCAACTTATGTATTTTGAACTTGCAAAATCTCGGTAACGAATGGAGAGAACACGCATTGTGCGATCATAAGGATATTCATATTGATTCTTCATTCTTCTTCTTCTTTATTGGCGCTGTTACCGCCTTAGCGATTTTGGCCGAGTCCAAAACAGCACGCCAGTCATTTCTCTTCTGTGCTAACTGACGCCAGTTGGAAATGCCAAGTGAAGCCAAGTCCTTCTCCACCTGGTCTTTCCAGATGAGGCCTTCCTCTTCCTCTGTTACCAGCATCGCGGCCCGCGGTGAATATTTTCAGAGCAGGAGCGTTTCTGTCTATTCGAACGACATGGCCAAGCCAGCGGAGCCGCTGAATTTTAATTCGCTGCACTATGTCGATATCGTTGTAAAGCTCATACCGCTCATCGTTAAATCGTCTGCGATATTCGCCATCACCAACGCGTAAAGGTCCGTAAATCTTTAGCAGAATCTTTCTCTCGAAAACTCCAAGAGCCGCCTCATCAGATGCTTTCATTGTCCATGCCTCCGCGCCATACACCAGCACAGGCATGATGAGTGACTTATAGAGTGTGATCTTTGTACGACGGAGAGGACTTTACTTCTCAATTGCCTACTCAGCCCAAAGTAGCACTTGTTGGCAAGAGTCATTCTCCGTTGGATTTCAAGGCTGACATTATTATAGGTGTTAATGCTGGTTTCCAAATAAACGAAGTCGTCTACTTTTTCAAACTTGTGAATGTCAACAGTGACGTGGGTGCCAAGACGCGTATGCTCTGACTGTTTGTGTGATGACAGGAGATACTTCGTTTTGTCCTCGTTCACCACCAGACCCATCCGCTTTGCTTCTCTATCCAATCCCGAGAAGGCAGAACAGAAGTAGCCCTTGTCTTACCGATAATATCGATGTCGTCGGCATACGCCAGTAATTGTACGCTCTTGTAAAGTATTGTGCCTGAGCGATTCAGTTCTGCGGCTCTTATTATCTTCTCCAACATCAGATTAAAAAAATCACACGAAAGGGAGTCCCCTTGTCTGAAACCTCGTTTGATATCAAACGGCTCGGAGAGGTCCTTCCCTATTCTGACGGAGCTGGAGGTATTGCTCAACGTCATTTTACACAGCCTCAATTTTCCGACAGTGGCGACAGATCCCTTCCTCCTTCCTTGCCCACCTTGGCATTAAAATCGCCAAGCACGATTTTGACATCGTGTCGGGGGCAGCGCTCATATGTACGTTCCAAGCGCTCATGGAAGAGATCCTTGGACGCCTCATCCTTCTCTTCCGTCGCGGCATGGGCGCAGATGAGCGAGATGTTGAAGAATCTAGCTTTGATGCGGATTGTGGCTAGACGTTCGTCCACCGGGGTGAACGCCAGTACTCGGCGAACACACGGCCAGTACACCGAATTTGCGCTCCTTTACGTGGCAACTGTAGTAGACGTCGCAAGGCTTCACGCTTATTTTTCCTTGCCCCGTCCATCGCATTTCTTGGATGGCGGTGATGTCAGCCTTTGTCTTCCCGAGGACATCAACCAGCCGGGCAGAGGCACCTTCCCCATTAAGGGTCTGGATATTCCAGGTGCATACCCTTAAATAATAGTCCTTTATACGTTTGCCGTGGTCTTCATCAGAAAAAGGGGGTCTCATCCGACGCTTTTTAGATTTTTTCATTGGGCGGGGTTTTAACGTGGCGGGACCCAAACCCAGCGCACGCGAAGTTTTACGCCTTCTCACTTTAGCTCGCTCCCAAACGGGTGTTTGGTTGCGACCCAGAGGATAAGTGGATATAAATATCCGGAAGTTGTGAGCTTCGATTTTAACCGCACGCACAAGAATCGCTTCTGGCCACACCCAGGTGAATGGCAGTCAGAAGTTTTCCACTTCTGCGCACGGAACCATCCTCCAGATCCAGAAAATTATAGGGAAAAAGTTTTTGTATTAAAAGATTCTTCAGGTTCATATAAGTTTCCTAATTAAAGAAAATTATATCTGCATTGCTAAATAAATGCTTCAGTAGAACGTATATTTAGTAATTTAAAAAAGTGTGGGACTGACTTGAGGACCAGATTGAGCACTGATATAGTTGCAGCAATATTATATACAAACCAAGGCATCAAAAACAACAGTGATACTTTGTTTGAACCGCAAGAACAAATGTACCAATTGAATTGGAGAATTTAATTAATTTTCACAATAAGTACCTGTAAATAGTATGCAGTACACAATACTCATATTTTCATTTGTTTTTGAGGATTTGATAATTTTTTTCTAGCAACACTGTTGTATTTTTATGAGAAGCTGCTTTTCATGGCAGAAATACACTCGGAGGATTGCCATTGCCTGCCGTGAGGCAACCGCTGTTAAGAAAAAAACCTTTTTTCTAAATTTTTTTGCGATGTTTCTTTGGCTGGGCTTGAACACAGGACCTGCGGCAGGGCCGGATCGTGAACCCGATTTTAGGAGGGGGGAAATGAGAATCAAAAATTTTGTACGCCCACGTATGATAGACATTTTATTTTATTTTATTAGATATTGTTTATAAATGAATTATATTTTTATAAATCATTGTTGTCAGTCATATGTTTGGTCAAAAATATTGTTTTTCAAAAAAAACATGCAAAATCCAACGGATATATTAAAAAAAATTATTTTTTGTACTTTATATTATATTAATATTAACGATTTTGAGACGAGAAACACGATTCCACTGTTTAAAAAACGAAACAAAATGCCAACCTCTCAATTTGAAAAAATGTATTATATACATATTGCATTTTTTATGATTTGCATGCAGCTGTGCATCCTTCACACAATTTAAGTGCTATGCAAGACCTTTAATTTGAGAAAAGGTAGAAGTCTGAGAACTAAATAGTTACGATTCTGAAATTTCATTCGACATTTTACGCAATATTTTTTTTTCAAATTGAGAGGTTGACATTTTTTCGAATTTTGAGCAGTGGAATCGTGTTTCTCGTCTCAAAATCTATAATACTAGTATAATAAGAAATATATAAATTTTTTGTTTTGGAATAAATCCCGTGGATTTTGCATGTTTTTTTTCGGAGAACACTACTTTTGACCATTTTTTTCACTTATTACGCCCCTCCCAGTAGATCCGGCCCTGCCCTGCGGAGTGTAAGCGCGCACTGCTTACCACTACATCACAGCGGCGGCGGAAGGTTCTATAAACTTTTGTTAAATTGGAGTAGGTACTCAAACTTCGCCAAAATAAGTTTTTGCTATTAAATAAATGCCTATCAAGTCAAGGTGCAGGGACGGTATTTTGAGGGATAGCAGTCGAGAGTTCTAGCTTTAATTAAGGCCTAAATGGAAAGATATTTAGCCTTTTTTTCTTTGCTTCTTAAATATTGCAAAAAAACGATTTTTACACGTTGCCCTCATTTTTCTTGAATCTTTATGCTTACGGATTAGTAATCAGCAGAAAAAAGTCGTATCAAAAACAGCTGTAGCATTTGCCACACAACAATTTTTACCATTTTTATTGGCCTGTGTTAGCTGTCAAATTTGATGTGCTAGTTTTACTCACAAAGCAAGGATAAGTTAAATTTCTTTTCTCTGCCACTGTGGTATTTTCAGATAAATTAGGTCAATTTTTGTATCAAATAATGGACAAATCTAGGTTGGAAACCAAAAAGTTATCAATTTAAACTGAGATTATGTTATAATTACAGATTAACGAGGGATGAATTTTGTATGGCTAATCTGTTTTTTAATTACAGATAAGGGGGTTAAGTTCGAAATTGAGGATAGTCTGAATTCAACCCTAAGCCAAGATTTTGAGGTCTTACGACTCATCCAAACCTTTAAGAAGTTAATTCATTTTATCTTAATTTCGCCTTTCTGAGTATTTGAAAACAATTGGATAATAAATTATATAATTTATTAAAACCTCTTAAGTAATAGTTACCTTCCGACTTCATTTCATCATGCACGGACACCAGTTTATTAGCATAGATTTGTTAAACATTGTGCATATTTGAATTTTATATGTAGTATTTTTTTTAATTTTTATGGTATTACTATTATTTAAAGTTTAAAGAAAATCAAATCGATGAGCAAACTTCGTCGCATTTTTTCAGATAATTATCATAAAGAAGCAGAATGGGAGAAATTTGTATTCATTTGTTCGCTTTTGTATTTGAACCGACTTCAAAAAATGGACTAGGTTATCAATTCGTGGGAATATTTTTTGTAAGTATGTTACTGCATAACCTCGTCAACCGATTTCGATAATTTTTTCGGAAAGGTGGTACTTCAAGGGTGGTCTCATACTAATTTGGTTTATATCCCATCATTGGATTATGAAGAAATTAGCGGAACTCCTAAATTTTTATATGAGAATTGAAGTCGGTTATGTTTTTTGCTTAAAATATACCTACTCGTTATATTTTTTTATTTGTCATTCAGTTGACAAGGCGAATATCACCACGGCAACGCTCCAATCTGACGAAATTCGCTCAGCGATTTGGTAGTTTATGCTTTTAGTATTTGTAAAATTGAACCATTTAAACAGAACCGAACCGCGGTTCAAAGATACTCATTAAACTGTTCTTGTAACGGTACCATCTATTCTTAGTGGTTCGAACCACTGAACCGAACCGTTTAGGTTGGAGCGGTTGGCACCCCTGGTAAGCATGCTTTTTAGATATGTACTGTATGTACATATGTATGTATATAATAATTTTATGCTAGTGACTAACTCTGTTGTCCACGAACGTGTTGGTAATCTTGTTTATCCATTGATTGCGTAAATTCCGCATTTGTTGACTTTCTAAACATTTCCCCACTCTGACTTTTTATATGCACCCGTATAACTTTACACTAAAAAATAACTAACTTACAGTGGGGAGCAGAAATGAGTACATGGTGATTATAAATCAACCTTTCAAGCTTTATTCAGAACTTAAAAAAATTTAACAAATTTTCATTATAATTTTGAACTTATCAATCTGATTTTTTTTAAATTTTTTTTTTAAATTTTAAGCATCGCGTTGATGTTTACCATTTTTTTTTGCTGACGGCTTCATGCACTTTTTTCCAAACATCCATGAATTTCTTATAAAAGAAAATATCAAGACCGTTTGAAAAAAAAAATTAAGAAAATCCACGCCGGTTTTTATAAATTGTGCTTATTATGTGAAAAAAAAATCGCAAAAGCCGTCACCAAAAAATATTTTAAAAATCACCGCGATTTTTCACCCGTTTAAAACTTGCACTTTATTATCTAATAGGCTATAAAACTGAAAATCCAAAAAGTTTTTAAAATTCACATTATAAGGCTCAAAATTTTAATGAAAATTGTTTTAATATTATAAATAAATGTATGTATAATATGTTTATAAAAAAAGAACGAAAAAGAATTTAAATTTAAAACCCTTGCAAACATTTAACTAATTTTCGCTCCCCACTGTATGTTGGGTGTATTTATTATGAACTAAAATCCAGAGATTCAGCTCAATACATTGTTTCAATTTTCTATTAATGTTGCTCTTATATACAATGTACATGTATTATACTTATTATTTCACATTTTTCAACAGGTGAAACAATGCTATCTCCTTTGGTAATGTGTGGTCCACAGGGACTCGAATTCTTAGCGCCTGTGACATTAAATATTCCGCATTGTGCGGGCCGAACAGCATCATTGGGATTGGCGTTGAAAGCTACAGACAGTGAAAAAAATTTGCACACAGAATGGGACAATATCGATTTGCCAAGCAATGCCGCGGCTCATACAGTTTCAGTAAAAGTGGATCATTTCTAGCACATTCATTTTTTAATCTAATTTTATACAAATTTACATATACATATATAGCCGACATATACATACAGTGTAGTCATAAGTCATAAATACTTCACAAAATTTTTTGAATAAAAAACGTGTCCGTAAACTCCGAAACAGATATGTATTAAGTAACCATATATTATACAAGTAGGTTTAGCATCTTTATAAATACAAATGCGTGAATACGTGTGCCTTTTTTAGGTCTTTAATCTAACATTATGCATATATTATAAAAGCCGCAAAATAAACGAAAATGAATGCATACAAAAACATAAATACTTGTACAATTTTGATGTAACATAATAATAATAATAGATTGGCGCTTACACATATGTTAGTGTTTGGCCGAGCTTCTCCTCCGACTTGTGGCGTGCGCTTTGATGTTGTCACACAAAGCGGAGGGACCTACAGTTTTACGCCGACTCCGAACGGCGATTGTATTTTAATGAGCAGCTGTTTTTCATGGCAGAAATACACTTGGAGGTTTGTCATTGCCAGCCGAGGGATGACCGCTGTTAAAAAAAAAAAACCTTTTCCCATATTTTTTGGGATGTTGCTTTAACCAGGGCTTGAACCCAGATGCTGATGAGTGAAAGCGCGCACAGCTTACCACTACACCACAGCGGCCGTAACATACTATACAAATAAATGATATATACTATACACATATGTTATTTATCTAAATTTCATTCTGATAATGATTATCTTTTGCAATCAGCAACCAGGAAAACGGACACAATTGGTTTTTTATTTCTAGCAAAAAAATAAACTGCAGCAATTATTACCAATTTAGAGAATGTGCGCACCATGATACAATAATTTTTAGAAGGTAGTTTCACTTCTTCTTCTTATCCGCCATGTTAGCTATCTGACAGAAAACGTGTTTCGTATTTTTTGTTGTACCAACTTATACAAAGAAAAATCCATCTTTTGACGTTGGAAAAATAAAACAAAGAAAAGCCAAACATATAAGTAGAGAAATTTTCGAATATTTTGTAATAATTTTCTTCATAAAAAATTAACTGCTGCTTTCGTGGATATTGCAACACACGGAATAGATGTAAGGACACAGCTATAAGAGCCACCGCACACCACAGACTTTATCGGCAGCCTATTTAAATGATAGGGCTCGCTTGAAATATGTACATGAAGATGTATGGAGGTGCGCACATTACACCAGCTTAATCGTTCTGACCAATAAGTTGTGGTGCAATGGAAAGACTAGCGAGCACATTTAAATTGGCGGCCGATAAAGTCCGTGGTGTGCGATGGATCTAATCCATTATAAACAAGAAATATTGCTGTTATATCTTCATTTTTATGATTTTTATTCATGTGATTAGCAGTGGCAAAAATGTATGTATAAAATACGAATATTTATATTAAAAATTAAGTGATGAAACATATAAATCTTTACATGTTCTGTTAAAAAATATCTAAAATAACAAGCGATAATCCCCAAGTCCTATATCGTAGCAGTGGCCACATTGCGTGTTTGTCACAGACACGGTTTATGTCAAAAATTTTGAAGTGAAACTACCTTCCAAAAATTATTGTATCATGGTGCGCACTAAAGTTTTACACTTATACATATGTATGTATGTATTTTTCCCAATGAAATACAAATATTATTAAATTAAATTAATAAATTCCCTTTTTATTTTATTTCAAAAATCTAAAGTGAAGTTTTTAATTTTCGCTATCCAAATGGTAAGCCAACAATTACTTACACAAACACTTAAATAAGAGACAGGAAATAAGCCAATAGAAAAAATCAACAAAATATGTTCTTACTAAAAAATTTTGCAAAAATAAAAAAAGGAGATACGGCAGAAAAGGGAAACAAGAAAAATTAACAAACAAAAATCATGTGGATCTTTTGGGACCTATACTTATCTTTGTGCCTAAAAATATGTTTGCCACTTGGCTTAGAGTTGCCAAAGTACTGGAAAGAAAAAAAATATAAAATAGGTATTTAAAATTAAACAATTACAACAAAAAAAAAAATAAAACTTAACTTCAAATAAACACAACGATATTTAATAAGAAAGGCAGAAATGCCTATAAAACGTACCCCTCATAAAGAAGAAGGGCAACAAGGACAGCAGAAGCAACTTAATGCAGCCAACAAATATCGCAACAACCTCAACGAATAAACTCTTCTGTAAATATTCAACAACAATAAACGTTATTGGCAACCACAAGGATCGCAAGACTATAATTTGCAATATTTTTCACCCAAACTCAGCCCTCAAACCGTGAAACATGGAATTGATGCCCTCCAGTGGCAGCTTCAGTTGCTTTCTAAGCACTGTTTAAAGAACTTGCATCCATTTAAGTCGCAATGAATCCCTGTCGACGGTAATTCAAAAGCATCCCTTCAAACTCTTTTTGTAAAGCATCCCTGTCTCCATTCGAACTCGACGCTGGATGCCTTCCAGTGTTGAGTAAGTATAAATGCAGCGATCGCTTTTCAAACCGGGCTCTTATCATTTTTACAACATCATCACCTGGATGTCAGACAGCGAGGGAGTTTTTCCTACAACAACAACTACGTGGGAATTCATCTTTTTTATATTCAACAAACATATTGAAGTGGGAAACTGCATATACATACTTAAACCAATCAATGTTTCTTATATTTAAAATCAAACCTTTCTAAACTTTTAAATAAAAGTATTTACTACGATACCTGAGTTTAATGAAGTAGTGTTAACTTTAAATTGAATTGAAACCATCATTGTACGATTCACAACGAAAATCACATACAGTCCATTCGCTTTTTCATAATTTCATTCGCTATTCATTTAGTTAGTATATAAGTCAAACTTGTTAATTACAATTAAATATTGAATTGAATTAAAATCAACTATAAAACCCAAAGCAAAATACTACTCCATTTTTTACATGGTCTTTCGAGCCGGATTTGTCAGCACCGAATACATCTAATCAACCTATGCAAGTTGGCAACGCAAAAACTCGGACATCATCAATTACGCTACGCAACACTAGACCCCAGCTGTCATTTTGCACGTTGTTTACGCTAACCCCCTTCACCTTAAGTATATTTACTGATTAGGGAATATCACTTGTAGATGTCGCTGTGCTCTAAGCGGGAACAGTTACTCGTTACTCGAGTTCCTTTTTCTCGAGTACTGTTACTCGCCTCGGATGTTGGGTTTCGCCTTTTGCGATCACCCAACACTCTGCCACTTTGGAAGAGAACTCCGAGCAATCAACAAGTAAGGTCCTCATCATAAATCTAATTTTATAACCTTCTATTACAGCATTTTTTTTTATATACATATATATATGTGCAATAAAGTGGCCGTTAGGCACTCAGATATATATACATATAACAGTGAAAAAAGTGAAGTGTTTCATTTAATTTGTTGAGCGAATTTTTTGCGGTTTGATTCAACATCGAAGGACTTTAGGGATTCGGCACCTCCTCGACCCTCGTTTGCCGCGGAATTCAAGAGGAATTCCCGGCCCCCATTTCACCCCGTCCCGATCATGGTCCTTCGAGCCGGATCGGCTTGAAGTTTTTCGTGGTTGACCCACATTTGTCTAAAAATAAAATAAAAGTGAAGAATTCAAACAATTTTCAAATATAAACTTTTTTTGATAAACTGCCAAGTTGCCTTCATAAAGGAGAATTTTTATCGCGCGCACCCAAAGAAAAAGAAAAAATAAAAATAACCAAAAAAAAAAACTAATTTGCAACTCACGTTGACAACACGCGATTTTTTTTTGGTTTTTGTGCAAAAAAAACCTTACAAAACCCCGGTAAGTGGAAATCAATTGCGTTGGAGTGGTTTTCCAACCATTTGGAGCTGGAGTGGAGCAAAGGGCGTCAAGTGGCCCCATCGACTGGAGTACCACCGGCAAAACAAATTGTGAACGAGCGGCTGCATACTAAGTATCTGAAATAGTAAGTGGATTTGTAATATTAATTGGGTTTGTTTGTAGAAACAAAGCAGCTAAAAAGTGTTAAGGCAGTTGCAAAAACCAAATCAGCAGCAACTGCAACCCTAAATTTGCCAGTGCTCCAGCAGCAGCAACATTTGTCAACGCTCCAGCAGCAGCAACTGCAACTACAAATTCAGCAAGGCCCCCACCAAGTGGTCCACCGCGATAGCAAGTTCGCAACAGCAAGGCCCCCAAGTGGTCCACCGCGATAGCAAGTTCGCAGCAGCAAGGCCCCCACCAAGTGGTCCACCGCGATAGCAAGTTCGCAACAGCAAGGCCCCCCAAAATAAGAGGATAATGGTAAATAGCCAATTAAAAACGCTTTTTAACCTACCATCGGTAACGTGCGAACGCGGTACGGAAATTAAAAATTTACAACGGGCAGTTAATAATTGTATATCCGTTTTAGAAATCTACGGGATTGATATTGAGAACTGGGATGCAATTTTTGTGTTCTTAGTATCGAGTCGGTTACCGGATACTACGCTGGCGTTGTGGGAACAAGGCATTGTGAGAAAGGCGGAAATTCCAAAGTGGGAGGAATTAGACAGCTTTCTCACAAGTCGGTTCCAGACGTTAGAAACGGTGTCCGATATCCGAAGTGCACGAGTAGTAAAGCCTGTACCTAATCGCCAACCCGCAACGACGTACGAAAGGAAGGTGTCGGCACACCACGGTCAGTTTTCGCAGCTCGCATGCAGATTATGCCCCGAAAAATCTCATGCACTAAAGGGCTGCCCCAAATTTCTGGCAATGAAAGTTTAGGATCGCCTCAACTTAGTCAGAAAACACAACTTGTGTATGAACTGCCTAGCGCATTCACACATCGCGAAGGATTGCAAGCGTCCGTTTAATTGTTGGAGCTGTCATCAGAGGCATCGTTCACTACTACATCGAACTTGAGCTCCACAGAAGGCCAACTCTTCGCAACAGCGACCTAATTCTTGGAGCGGATATCTACCCAGCGGTTATAAAGGAAAATGTGCAACGCAATGTTCTGGGATCACTCGTAGAGCAGGAAACGCTATTTGGCTGGATCTTGACGGGACCAGTACCACCAACGACCACGAGGAGTTTCAGTACTTCTGTGTCTTACGGCACAGAAACTCCAACCCCCCAGCTAACTCGGTTTTGGGAGTTAGAAGAAGTTTCCACCAAAAGGAAAATTACCCCCGAAGATGCGTTTTGTGAGGAGTTTTACGCGAAGACAACCACGAGGAATGAGCAAGGACGGTATGTGGTGGCTCTGCCCTTTCGTCGGGAATTCCCAGACAAAATTAACCTCGGCCTTTCAAGGACTGGAGCAGGACGGCAATTCTTGCGCAGCGAGGCCGGTTATATCAGGAAACCGGAGTTGAAAACGGAATACGACCGTGTTCTGAAGGAGTATATCGAGCTCAACCATATGTACCCCGTGAGGAAAACAGCGCAACAACCAGCACACAGGCCATATTACTTATGATGTGGTCACACCGTCGTGAAACCGGACAGCATAACAACGAAGGTGCGAGTGGTGTTTAACGCGTCTTGTCCCACGTCAAATGGAGTCAGCTTTAATGACATCTTATACCCCGGGCCTATTCTGCAAGCGGATTTGGTTTGCTTACTTTTAAAATGGCGCTTATTCAAGTACGTATTTAATGCAGACATCGAGAAGATGTATAGGCAAATTATTCTCCATCAGGAGCATTCCCCATTTCAAAGAATTCTTTTCAGAGAATCCCCGGACGAAGAACTTAAGGATTACGAACTTAAGACCGTGACGTTTGGAGTAAACTGCGCTCCATATTTGGCAATAAGGACGCTACACCAGCTCGCAGATGATGTGAAAACGAGATTTCCCTGGCAGCAAAGATTTTGAAGCAGTATATGTATGTCGATGACGTCCTGGCTGGAGCCCACGATTGCACAACTGCAATACAAATGCGAGATGAGGTAATTGAAGCTCTTAACACCGCCAGCTTCCCCCTAAGAAAGTGGACTTCGAATTGTAAGAAGATTTTGACAGGACTACCCAAGGCACATATATACAAGGAGAATTTCTTGGAACTTGACGACATGAGTGAGACAAAAATGTTGGGAATCCGTTGGAACGCGGCACATGACATGTTTCACTTCACCGTACCAAACGAGAGGTTTTATCCTGCGTAGCAAAATTGTTCGACCCAGCTGGATGGCTCGGACCAATTGTAGTGGTAGCAAAGATCTTCATGCAAGAGATCTGGCTTACCAAAATAGACTGGGACGACAGTCTACCCCGAAATTTACTGCTACGTTGGGAAACCTTTCAGGATAACTGTGAGCATATTCAGAAGATAAAAATCCCCCGATGGACCCATTTTAGGCCATGTGACGAAGTAAAGTTCCATGGATTCTGCGATGCCTCTGAAAAGGCATATGCAGCCGCACTATATATTAGGGTACGCGATCGCGCATCAAACAATGCGCCCCACATAAACTTGCTGGTGGGTAAAACAAAAGTAGCCCCAGTAAAAACGGTGTCTCTACCCCGGTTAGAGCTCTGCGGAGCATTATTACTGGCCGAACTAATTAATACTTTTATTCCGCAGTTTGAAGTCACGCAGCCAGTAATATACAAATGGACCGACTCCACGATCGTACTCTCAAGGCTGAGGAAACCGGCATGTACATGGACAACGTTTGTAGCTAACAGAGTCGCAAAAATTGATGAGCTGGTTGGAGTATCAGGGTGGAATCATGTGGACTCTGCGGATAATCCAGCTGATCTTGGCAGCCGAGGCGTGTCCCCCCAGGATCTACTCTCAAACACTCTGTGGTGGTATGGACCTTAGTGGTTGGAGCAAGATTCATCTACTTGGCCCCACCAAACCAATAGAAACCCATTAGAAACCGACCTGAAGCAAAAAACGGTACGGGCTCATGCGGCAGGCATCTCCGAGGAAACGGACATTTTGGAGCGGTTTTCAGACTTCTCGCGAGCCATGAGAGTAATTGCGCGAATTTTCCGATTTTTTATAAAAACTCATCCGGTGCATAAGTTGGCCGCTAGTGACGAGACCGACGAAATAACCGCCGATGAAATCAAGCAGGTAAAATGTCGTCTCATCCTTATTGCACAGAGGCTTCACTACGCAGATGAATTCAGGGCCATCAACGCTTCAACGCCAATCAACGCGAAAAGTTCACTTCGCGCTCTCAACCCCTTCCTCGACAGGAACGGAGTTATGAGGGTAGGAGGACGACTGGCGTTAACGAACTTACCTTACAGTGAACGGTGTCCAATAATTCTCCCGTACGACTGCCAGTATTCAAGATTGCTCGTAAAATTCCCACATCTGATTCCCTTGTATGGAGGAAACCAGCTCATGTTGAGAGTTTTGCGGTCCGAATACTGGATAGTGCGAATTAAACACTTGATTAAAAATTCAATTCATAACTGTAAGGTTTGTGTTATTTACAGACAGAAGGCGCGGGAGCGGTTGATGGCAGCGTTACCACCGGAACGAACTGAGGTATCCAGACCCTTCACCAACACTGGAGTCGACTTCACCGGTCCTTTCGAAATACGGAGTTTCACGGGTCGAGCGTGTCGCATTACCAAGGGCTATGTCTGCGTTTTCGTCTGTTTTGCGACAAAAGCAATACACTTGGAGGCCACCAGCGATTTGTCCACCGCCACATTTTTAGCAGCTTTTGCGCGTTTCGTGTCTAGACGCGGCTGCCCGCAAAATGTGTATTCGGACAATGGAACCAACTTTATAGGGGCAAATAAGGCATTGCGACAGGATCTAAAACTCTTTGTCTCTGCAGCGGCCAACAGCACAACCCAGACATACGCTCATCAGGGCATTACGTGGCATTTTATACCTCCAGGAGCACCTCACATGGGAGGGCTCTGGGAAGCGGGGGTAAAAAGCTTCAAGATGCATTTCCGGAAGGTAGCAAACAACATGCGTTTTACCATTGAGGAGCCCTCCACGCTTCTGGCAAGAATCGAATCTTGTCTTAATTCACGACCAATCAGCCCCATCTCTGAAGACGCGGAATCAATGGAGCCTCTAACCCCAGGACACTTCTTAATTGGCACCCCGCTACTGGCAATTGCTGAACCCGAAATTAAGGAGAACCCGATGTCTATTGTCAACCGGTGGCAAAAGATCAAAGCGATTCACCAGACATTCTGCAAAAGGTGGAAAGCAGAATACCTGAAGGAATTGCAGAAGAGAGTGAAATGGCACTCCCCCCCAACGAAACCTCGAAGTTGACGATCTAGTCGTCGTCAAAGAGGATAACCTTCCCCCAAATGAATGGCGACTTGGCAGAGTAGTTAGGGTATTTTCAGGTCAGGACAGCCGAGTAGGAGTCGTAGAAATACGAACGGCCGCGGAATCATAACTCGACCAATTGTAAAATTGGTACTTTTGCCAGATTGACAAAACAAAATAATAATCGTATCTCTCTTTACAGAACTCAATAACGCAAAATGGTACGTGCAACCAAAAGCAACACCCAAACAAGGGCCAATATCGCTGCCCAGTGTGCCGCAGCAACCACCGCCTGGCTTTCTGCCGCGAGATGCGCAGGATGGAGCCGGCCGAGAGACTGCGTGCTGTCCTCGTCCACTGCCACTGCGCCAACTGCCTGTCGCCGCATCACACGGCGAAGAATTTTGCGTCCCCTCGAAAATGCGAGCATTGCCGAGACCGGCACCATAGTCTCCTCCACTTGGGCGAGACACCCCGGGGCGAGGAAAACTTGCCGCCCGTACTGGAAGAGCCCGAACCAAGACAGAGGCGACCGTTCCGTCCGTACAACATCCGGCTATTAGCCGAAACGAGCGACGAAGGCGAGGTGCTGGAAATCGACGCCGATGAAGAAGACCTCCAACCAGCATCGGATGATGGTCCCGAGCTTAGCGCACCGCCGGCACTCAGACCTGCTCTCCCGGGTGTCCGGTCGGTAGTGCAGCAACGAGGTCGAAGCGCCGAGGCGCTCACCCACGTCAACACCGACGCCACCGGCGAGCCCAGCAACAACCCCACCGCCGTGGTGTGAGAGACGCCCGAGAGCGGATTACGGGCACGGCCCGTAGCGCTCCTGGGCTCTCTGTCCTCACACCCACAGTAGCGGTGAATATCAGTTCCCGAGGGAGGACGCAGGTAGTGCGCGCCATCGTCGACCCAGCGCAGCCCAGGTCGACAATATCGCTTCAGCTGGCCTGCCAACTTCGAGTTTGGCCAGGTGGCTATGCAGACATGTGCAGATTCACGCTTCGAGGATGGCACGAGAGACTGGAGGTCTGCGCCGACGTACAACCAGGCCTCTCTCGGGTAACTCCCGCTTGCACGCTGGACGCCAGGATCACCAGCGAATTTGACAATTTTCGGCTCGCCGACCCGTCGTTCTACCGGTCCAGCGCGGTATCGCTGGTATTAGGAGCGGAGGTATATGCGCTGATTCAGCGTCCGGGGCTCATGCCAGCCACCCCCACTCGACCTACGGCGCAGAACACAATGTTCGGGTGGATGATTTCTGGAGGCACCATATATTGAATGAAAAGAAGAGTAGTTAAGTCAATAATGAATTTATGAATTGTTAAAGAAAAAAATTAACTTATGAATTGTAAATAGTAAAGTGAATTGTAAATAGTTACATGAATTGTTAATACTCTAGTTAAGTTTATTGCAGCGACACTGCAAGGCGGGCGGCATGTTTACCCTAACCCCCTTCACCTTAAGTATATTTATTGATTAGAGAATTTCACTTGTAGATGTCGCTGGGATCTAAGCGGGAACAGTTACTCGTTACTCGAGTTCCTTTTTCTCGAGTCCTGTTACTCGCCTCGGATGTTGGGTTTCGCCTTCTGCGATCACCCAACACTCTGCCACTTTGGAAGAGAACTCCGAGCAATCAACAAGTAAGGTCCTCATCATCAATCTAATTTTATAACCTTCTATTACAGCATTTTTTTTATATACATATATATATGTGCAATAAAGTGGCCGTTAGGCACTCAGATATATATACATATAACAGTGAAAAAAGTGAAGTGTTTCATTTAATTTGTTGAGCGAATTTTTTTGCGGTTTGATTCAACCTCGAAGGACTTTAGGGATTCGGCACGTCCTCGACCCTCGTTTGCCGCGGAATTCAAGAGGAATTCCCGGCCCCCATCCCGATCACACATCATTTTCTTTTTCTTTGTCGGCGACCAGCAGCAAATACCAAAGCTCATTTACATACAAGCACAAACAGCGAACAACACAAAATTTGAAATTTCTCGCTGCAACGGGGGGAAATAATTCTTTCGCGAACAGCTCCGACACAAAAGTGTAAAGTATAGTAAAAAGTAAAAATTTCGTTCTATACCCTATTAAATTTGAAATTATCAACGTGCGCACATCGGGGGAGTCTCAAAGTTTGCAACCTGCATTCAGCTGCGAACATTCAACATCGGCATGCGCATTTCATCGGTGGAATCCTTGTATACCAGAAAAATGAGAAGTATCAAGGGAAAATCGTAAGTCTGTGCCTTCATATAAATATGTGCACATATATTTTTTGCCAAATATACTTTCGTACAAGCTGTACAATTTGCATTAACCGTTACTCTAAAACAGTTTTAATATACATATATACACATGTATATGCAGTTATATATATGTACACGCATAAGTAAACTCGTTGCTTCTCATCAAACCCTAAATTGTATCGCACTCTTTGCTTCTTTTAAGATTAAAAATTTCTCGTTGCTTTTCGAAGATATCCTACAAGACAGCTGAGTATCATATGAGTGCTCATATTGTCATTATCGCTAATTACAAAAGTGCTTATCAAAGCCCTCATTTTCGTTCAGGCCATGGGCAAAAATTGAGTACTTTCCCCTCAATGCTGTCAGTGTAAATAAATGTGTTCGAATTTTTGCCTAAAGTGCTCAGCAATGTCTTGTCGGGTATACACATACATATAGACATACTTGGGTACATATGTTATTGCACATACATATCGTCGTTTAAAGTGCAAAACCGCGTATCAACAAAATGCAAAACCGCGTATCAGCAAAATGCAAAACCGCGTATGTGAAGTTTTAGAAATTATTTTCTGGAGCGTAAAAACACCCATATTTCAAACAGGTTCTCTTTTTTGAGCCAAGAGCTTGTGTGAGCATATCCAATTTTTGGCAGCCAATGTCAGTTACGCGGTTTTGCAGAATGACGATACGTGGTTTTTTACTTTAAACGACGATCTGCATTCAATTCCATTTCATTTCATATTTACTCTAAATTAGTGGTCGGCAAAAGTTAAGGCCAAAATACAATAGCGCAGTGGCAGTGGCAGTGACAGTTTTTAAAATCAGCTGTTACTGCTAATATTGGCAGTCACTGTCGCAGCAAATACAATACGGCGTTGTCAGTGACAGCTTTTTTGGCATTCCCTTTTGTTTGTTTAAATTTTTGTTGTTGTCTTTTAGGCTTCAGTGACATAAACAGATGTTGGCTGCAATTCATTTATGTCAAATTCAGCATGCGAAGTTTGCTGCGGTGAAGGCAGTGGCTGTGAATTTAGAATTTGGGCTAAACTGAGCAGTACTGCCAGCTGCCACTGCAGTATTGTGAGTCGCTTCATTGGACACCACACTTTCTAAAAAACAGCTGATTTCGAAAAACTGCCACTGCCACTGTCACTGCGTTATTGTATTTTGGGCTTTAAACTATGACTACGTTGGTGCTCCGCATGAGCAGCCCAGTAGGAAATTACGAGAAGTGAAAAAATTTTTAACTTACCGGTCTTCAATAAAAACATATAAATACATATATTTAACACATATATATGTACTTATATGTGCATCACTCATTTACTATAAAAGTATCATAATCCCAAAAAAGCAAAAATCGAGTTAAGTATGCAAGAACAATAGCTTTTTCTTATGACATGTAAAAATTTCATAGCTGTAGCATTATCCTGAATTTCGCCCGAAAAATGTTCATCCGCGGATAGTAAACTCACGGAAACAAAAAGTGAAAAGTGAACCGGTTCATTTGCCCCGAACCGGTTCACTTTTCACTTTTGGTTTCCATGGTTTTACTATGGGCGGATGACAAATTTTCGGGTGAATTTTTTTTTCAGGTGAAACTCCGGAAAAAGCAGATTAATTTTTCCCTTGGGAGTAGATAGGTGTGTACTCGTATTGAGAGGACAAAATTCTCCAGCAGCAAAAGTTCTGAGAATTTAGCAGCATTCGTTCTCAAAGAGACGAAATATCAACAGAAGTACGAGAACGCAAAATTTGCAAAAACTTGCAACCTTCGAAACAGCTGATCACTTGCACAGTTGCCACTGGTGATTAATTTGGCAATTTATTCTCTGCTTGGTACATTTTCCCCCGATTTGGTATTTTGTACAATTGAATAGTTTTGGATAAGAAAAACCTTTTTCAATACAAATTAATTATATCGGAATGAATAAGTTATTTTTTTTCATAATTATTTGGGATATCACATGGTGACGCATTCAAAAACAAGATTATCTCCTCCAAGCACCCATCATTGATCCAAAAGAAATGTAATAGATACAGCTTTAAAATTATAAAATTCATTTCAACAATTAACCTACCAAAACCGAAAACTTCAGCAAAAAAACATTTCAGCATGCTGCATTTAAATCTAGTTTGGTATATTTAAAGGAAAATTATGGTACAAACGAAAAATGTCATACGGCAACCATTGTCAGCACACAGTAGAGTAAACAAAATGGAGATTTATAGCAAATGAACGAAAAATAAACTCAACAAACGTTGTGCTTATTAAATTTACTCACTTTTTCGTTGTATACTAGCATTAATAATAAAACTTGCAATAAATAACTCAAAAAGGCCATATTTTCTTTTGTTTATTTACAAACATGTGTTTGTGATCAGCTGATTTTCTTACTTGCAAGTTTTAGCTGGGAAAAATTTTTCCAGCAGAAATTTCCAGCTCTCTTTCACATTTTGCTCTCTCAATTTCCTCTACTTTGCAAGTTTTTTGGGTACGAGAACGCAAAACCAGTAAAAGTTTTCTAAAACTTTAGATAGTTGGGCGTACGAGTACACTCCTTATGTAAATTCGAAACTTTAAAGCTGGTTTTCTCGAGTTTTTAGCAGGGACCGAAAATAATCGTTATCATGAAGAATTTTTATTTAAAAATCATTGTATAATCGTTATTTTATGATTTATATTTTTTCAATCAAAAATAATCGTTATTCTTTGATTTTTATTTTTTCAATAATTTTTAATCGTTATTTTATGATTTTTATATTTTCGATCAAAAACAATCGTTATTTTATGATTTTTATATTTTCGATCATTTTTAATCGTTATTTCGTGATTTTTATTTCTTCGATCATCTTTAATCGTTATGTTATGATTTTTATTTTTTCGATCATTTTTAATCGTTACTTTATGATTTTTATTTTTTTGATCATTCTTTATCTTTATACTATGATTTTTATTTTTTCAATAATTTTTAATCGTTCTACTATGATTTTAATTTTTTCGATCAAAAATAGCAGTTATTCTTAGTTTTTTAATGTGTAAACCGAATGTGCACAGATTTGACTTAAAAAAAAAGTTTTACAAGCCATGCTTATGTACACAGTAAAGTCGGAATTGTAATGCTCTCACCCGCTAGGATTGTTCTGTACCGAAAAAAGTATACCCCTATTTTTATAGTTTTCATGAGCATGAAATGGTATTATAACTTTGGTCCGAGTAAGTACCACAATTAGAAGAGATAGACCCATTGAAATGTATACTTAAATGATCAGAACGTCGAGCTTAGTCGATTAAGCCATGTCCATCTGTCCGTCTGTTTGTATGCAATCTAGTCTCTCAGTTTTCGAGATATCCGGATGAAATTTGTTAGGTGGGTGTATTTTTATAATGCACTAATCGTTTGTCGGAGCTGGAATAATCGGACCACTCTAACATATAGCTCCCATACAACTGATTGTTCAGATATGAGAATTTTCGCTATAACTCCTCCAGTTACGCAGTTAGGAACATGAAATTTGCAATACCTCCGCCCATTATCAACAGAATACTTACAGTGAAAATTACAAAGATCGGGTCTAACGAAAACCTGCATACCAAATTTTGTTGAGATATCTCAATTTTTGCTCGAGTTATCGTGTACACGGGCGGACGGACAGACAGAGATGGCTTAATCGATTTCTCTATTCATTCTGAGCATTTATGTATACATTTGTCTATATCTATCTCGACTCGTTTTGGCTGCTACAAATAACGATTAAAAATGATCGAAAAAATAAAAATCATAGTATAACGATTAAAAATGATCGAAAAAATAAAAATCATAAAATAACGATTAAAAATGATCGAAAAAATACAAATCACAACATAGCGATTAAATTTTGATTTTTATTATAAAAATCATAACGGTTGCGGTCCCTGCTTTTTAGATTTTTGAGTTATGAAAATATTGAAGTAAAACTCATATAAAAAATCTCAAACTTCACTTGGATTCACCCCCCTCAAACATTGAAAATTTAAATAAAAAGATTGAAATTCATGTTCTTCAAAATTTTCCATATCATTATGAAATGATTAAAAATGTGGTTTAATCGCATACATATTCCCTTTAACATCCACCACTTAATTCTTTGAAAAAAAAATCGCTTACATATTCCCTTTAACAACCACCATTTAATTCTTTGAAAAAAATAGCCTTTTTTCATTAAAAATCGTTGTATTTCTTCTTCATCAAAATGCTTCCTTATGAAAAGAATCAAAATGTCTTTGAATAGCATATGCCAAGGCGAATTAATATAAGGTGGTGTTACTAGCTCAGCTGATTTTGTGTATGTGTTTCGCCGCACGGTTTCTGATATCAAATTGAAAAATTTTGTTTGAATTTCTACACACACTCTTACAGATTTTGAGAGTTTATGCCGCCAAAGCAAAAACAAAATACATGTAAATTTTTGTTATTGTACTCCTGCTATCACCTTATATTAATTCGCCTTGGCATATGCTTTATTTTTTAAATGACTTATAACACAAAAGGCATTGCATGTCACCAAAAGCATTTTCAAGCATGTAATATTACTCGCGAGGCATTTTTGCATACAAGAAACAAAGCGCAACAGCCAAACACGATGTTGATTCATTGCTGTCTAGCCAATGACTAAACGATAGAGCGTAAGCATGATTCAATAATACAAGGTTAGATAATTATTGACAGCTGCGGTTTGACACTCCCTTACAAAAGGTTGCGTTTACGAAGGACAGAGAAAGGGCAAGAATGCAATCCCTTGTTGCGAAAATGGTAGTAGAAAAGTACGCAAAGTAGGCAATTAGTAGAGAAATTCTTTTTGTAAATTCTAATGTATTTGCAGGAAATCTGGCATTTTAAACGTAATATTGATATATCTTCGTGAATTACGTAATTTATGTGCTATTTAGCTGTATAAAAACTGCAAAATGACTCAAAATTAAAATAAGAGTACTATGAGATTGATGTAAACATCCAATGCTTATGTTTCCATCAGTTAAATATGCTTTATTTATATGCATATACAAATAAACATATTGCACAAAAGCGTATACTTTTATTTCACACTAAAGCTACACTGTTTCCATGTAAATTTGCAAAGAAGCAACACGGTGCCACTGCTAAGGGAGCGGTGCGAGAGAGACAACTGTCAGTTTATCGAACCTTGTATTATTGAATCATTGAGCGTAAGAATACGTGTGAGGTGATCAGGGTTGCCACTGACCAAAAAAAATATTTACCATCGACTTGAAAAAAATCTACCAAATGTGGGAAATATCTACCAATAACTTTTTTATAATTATTTTAATAAAAACTATAGTTTTGTTATTTTTTTTGTTTATTTTAATTAAAACAATTTTTTTTTTTATTTTTTTTTTTTGGTTATTTCAATAATAATCAAAATTGTTTTTAAGAACTTTTTATTTAAGTAGTGATACGGTATTTGAGTGGTATTATTGGCATATTCTCAGTTTCCTTCAACCAAAAGCGGAAGTGATGAAACTAAAGGCAACAATGAAACTTCATTATTTGAAAAACTTCAAGTCGAGTTATTATAGACAAATACAGTGACTCAAAAAAGTGATTTTTTTTAATATTCGCAATGTTTTTCGGGTAAAAATTTTTTCTTGCTTTAACTAAAACCATAAAAACTGAGGATTCAAACTATATACAACATATAGAAAAATTCCAAAAATTTTCGTCTAAATTTCGAATTTTTTACTCTAAGTTTTAAGAACAATTTGAGGTATGGTTTTAAAGCAAATACTATTTGAGTATAGCCAAAAATGTGCTGCTTAAAATTCCCATTGATTTTTTTATTTTTTTCCATTGATAAAAAGTGGCGTTGATTTAATTTTTTTTGCGAACAATCTTAGTGCGTAATTACATACCTGTCAATTTTTTCCTTTATATTTAAATAATCATTTAAAATATTTAGGTAATCAAAAGCTCCTTGGGATTCCAGTAAAATTAGTTTTGAATGGAGCGCGATATGTTCGCCTTATATCGATATACATTTATATGCATGTAATTATATAAAAAGTATGCAAAGAAATTTATAATATATTTAAAGATAACTACGAAAAATAAATCGGGAACGGAAAGTTCATCAAAAATCTACCAAAATGAGAAAAAATTTACCTTTCTACCAACCCAAATTTTTTCTAAAAATTTTGGTAACAATTTACCAAAGTGGCAACCCTGGAGGTGATCTTCCACAATTGTGGTATGAAGCGCCGACCACTGATTTAAAATTAAATAGTCGAAATTCCCCGCAATAAGCAGCTCATTCCCCGATACCCCGCAACGAGAAAAATTACCCGCAAATCGCGGAATTCCCCGCAAGTTGGCAAAGCTGGCCCTGACAGACATATGGTTTGCACACCATGGTATGCATCGCGTTGTAGAAAATGAAGGTGGCGCCATTTGACAGCATCAACCCATTCCCTGACGTCGCACAATACTTTTGTTATACATATTCAATGTTGCCAACCATGATTCAATAATACAAGGTTAGATAATTATTGACAGCCGCGGTTTGTCACTCCCTTACAAAAGGTTGCATTTACGAAGGACGGAGAAAGGGGAAGAATGAAATCTCTTTGTGCGAAAATGGGGTCACCTTACCTTTTGTTTGCAAAAGCCGACTTACCTAATGTCCCAAATAAATGCACTTACCGTGCGCAACAACAATGCGCCGGGCCAAACTAGGTAAACAAATATACGCATAAAAGGGAGATTACAAAAAACCCAAGCAACCGGCTGGCTCAGTGGAGACGGCGGGGTTGCTGGCAGGGGGAACAACAAGACAGTATACAGACTAATCAAACTAAATAAAATGCACTAGTTATCACACACAATAAATATGGAGCTACCAACAGTAGGGTGGGTCGAAAACAGGACAGCAAGATTTACGACCAAGGAATCGAAACAAAACAAAACCTTGTTTTTGGGGCGCACCCGAGGTGAGGTCCAACCAAAAGGTTACGAACCCACTCGCACTACCGCCCGTGCTACCGGGGATATCTTTAACCCGCCTGTATGACTGGGCTCAGGGTGCAGCTTGCTAAACAGGATCGGAAAGGGAAACACAATAACGCCTGAAGACAGACACAACAAAAGAAGACGATACTTATCGGCGGTGGGCGTTCCGACCGCAAGGGTGCTCCTCGGGAATTTGGCTCCCAAATCCGGTGCCGACTTCACCACGCCTCGACTAGCGCTGCTCCTCGAAATTAATTGCTACTGCTACTGCAACCTAATTGCCTCGCCTGGCACTTCCCGAATTTTTATTAAAGATAAAGCACTTCTCACTACACAAATTTATCTAATTTGACTGGGCTACTATATATAAAAGGACTCGCGCTCGCAATAAGGATGTTGCCTTTCTCAAAGCTCGCTTAGAACTGCCTCGTCCCGCAGTCGCGAGCCAGGCCGCAACCTACGCACCGCTATGCAAACCGTTGGAGTGTCAGCGCCGGTTTTGTTGGTGCCCGATCAATTGGCGGTCGCCACCACGGCGCACACAAACAACACCATGGACTTGCCATTGCCATCATACGGCGGACAACAAAAGTGCCGCAATAGGTGAGAGCAAAGGCGACACCCCTACTACGGTGTGCAGCCTTCACTCCTATTGGCTGGAGTGAAAGGAAATAGGTAAATAGAACGATGGGGAAACAAATGTTTATTTTGGTACGGCCAGTACGCGACAACCCCACCCCTTCCTCCATAATAAGAAAGCTTGCTTTCTTTTGTGAAATACCTTTCTCCTAATTGTCCCTATATGGTCTAACTCCTTCACGTTCCATGTCTTTATCTTTGCCTGACTCGTCTACCAGGACATAAGTCCATGGTGACACCTTCTTCTTCACTATAAAAGGTTCTATATATTTCGGCGCTTACTTCGCCGCGTAGTAATTTGCTGCATCAGATAATACAAAATTTTTCCTCCAAACTAACTCTCCTGGCATATATTGCACATCTCTTCTCCTAAGGTTATAATTTCTTGCTAACTTGGCACTGGCCTCCTCTAACCTCACTCTAACGCTAGACCTAATCTCTTCGAGTCTCTTTGCTTTTTCTTCACAATTAAATCTCTCCTGCTCTCCTAATGACTCGATATATCTCCTACTGCCTTCCAACGCCATTTCCCTACCAAAATTTACAAAGTATGGCGTGGCTCCTAACACTTCATGCTGCGCTGTTCTAATACAGCATGCTACCTTTGCTAATTGCTGGTCCCAACTCCTTTGGTTATCCGCTACGTAAGCCCTAAGCGTTGTATTAATTATCTGGTTTATCCTTTCGGCCGGATTAGCCTGCGGGTGATAGTGGGCGGTGTGCCAGATTTGGGTACTATACGCACCGCAGAGCCCCCGCAGTTCGCGACTCCTGAACTGGGGTCCGTTGTCGCAGACCACCGACCGAGGGACACCAAGCAAAAGAAACACCTGATCCTCTAAGATTTTACAGACGCCCTTCGCCGTGTCAGTACGTAAGGGAAACAACAGCGGGAACTTCGAAAAGTAATCCACGACCGTTGAAATATACTGGTAGCCCTGTGTCGACTTCACCATGGGCCCTACCAGATCAACACATATCATATCCCAAGGCTCGATTGCCTTGGACCTCTCAACAAACCCCCCAGCTGGCTGTGTGTTATCAGGCTTCACCTGTTGGCAAATCTTACATTTTCGAACATATTTCGCGATGTCCGCCTTCATCTGCGGCCAATAAAAATTTTGTGCAACCCTAGCGAAAGTTTTCCGAATGCCCATGTGACCAGCCAACTGGTCATCATGACATTTACTCAGAATCTCAGCCCTCTCCTCTCGACCAACAACCTTTTTCCAACCCAAAGAATCGCCGTAAATAGAGGGGAATTCGGCCTTAACGAGTTTGTAGAGGCAGCCGCCTTCTACTCTCCATGCTGGGTACGATAAGGGTCTCTTTTCTACAGACCGAATCATCTTCGACAACCACACAACAGGCACACTACGGGACAACATATCTGGAACCACATGTTCCTTTCCATTCCGGTGGACAATCTCAAAGTCATACTGCTGGAGCTGCGGCGCCCAACGCGTTAACCTACCACAATGATCCTTCAAGTTGTTCAGCCAAACCAAAGAATAATGGTCAGTGACGACAGTAAACTTAGCGCCTTCAACATATGGACGCAATTTATCGACCGCCCACAAGACCGCTAAATACTCCTTCTCTGTGGTCGAATAATTTTTCTCATTTTTATTCAGGGACCTACTCAAATATGCTATAACCCTCTCACCGTCCTCAAATCTTTGGGTCAAAACTGCTCCTATACCGAAATCAGACGCGTCTGTCTGGATTGTGAAAGGCTTCTCAAAATCTGGACAGTTTAAAACGGGTGCTGTCACCAGGCGCTCCTTCGCCTCCCTAAAGCTCCGTTCACAATCTTCGTTCCACTCGAATTTTCGGTTTTTCTTTGTTAATTCGGTGAGAGGCCTAACTAACTCAGCTAAGTCCTTAATAAATCTTCGGTACCAGGACACTGTACCTATAAATGACCTAACCTTTTTCACATTTTTGGGCCTTTCGATGTTAACCATCGTTTCAACCTTTTCTGGGTCTACGTGTAGACCGTGCTTGTCTACCACGTAGCCTAAATACTTTAACTCTGGCCTACAAAAGTTGCACTTATCCCTATTCAACCTAAGGCCCGCTTTAGCTAACCTATCTAAAACTATCTGCAGAATCTCTAGATGTTTATTGAAGTTATTTGTAACGATAATGATGTCATCAAGGTAAAGAAAGACATATGGCTCTAATTCGGGACCTATAACTGAATCTATGAATTTTTGCCAAGTCGCGGGTGCGTTATGCAACCCGTATGGCATACGATTAAATTGGAATAGACCTCTTCCTGGTACTGTAAAAGCGGTAAAGGGTCTCGACTGCACCTCTACCGGGATTTGCCAATACGCGGACTTAATGTCCAGACTGGACAGGAACCTGGCGTCCCTTAGCTTATCTAAAGTCGCCGAAACATAAGGAAGGGGGTAGCTATCTCTCTCTGTACATTTATTTAAAACCCTATAGTCTACACAAAACCTATAAGACCCATCTTTCTTCCTAATCATGACTACGGGGGACGCCCAAGGTCTATGCGACTTTTCAATTACTCCCTTATCGAGCATGTCTTTTAACTCCTCGTCTATACGCGACTGCATGACGGGAGACACCGGCTAATACCTCTGCTTCACAGGTTAGACTCCTGCTTTTACCCTAATCCGATGCTCAACAAGGTGGGTTCGACCTAACCCTTCTGGCATAGCCCTGAACGCCCGGGCAACTAATTCACCTAAAGCACTAGCCTCTCTATTGCCTTACTCGGAGGGATCTACTATCGCCGCCAAACAGTCCTGTTCCGGCCGAGAAAAGCTCCACCTCATTTTCATCAAATCCGGGATAATACCCGCCTTGGTGCAAAAATCGACCCCAAGGAGGAGAACTGACTTGCCCTCTTCCTCAATCGGCAGCGAGACCGAACCTAACACCGATACATGGCCTCCATCCGCAAGGGTAACTTTCAAGGGAATATTCGATAAAGACCCCCTAACGCCCCAAGATGAGAGAACTTCCCAACCTAGCCGACCAATTACCGTTCTCGACGCACCAGAATCCAACAACGCCCTAAAAGTGTAACCAAAAATTCTCACATCCAAATACGGACGTTTATCGAAGCCGTCTGAGACAAGCGAATACGCCAACCGATTATCTGAATCACCGAACCCTACTTTAGCCAGCTGGGAGTTAGCAGGATTACTAACTCGCCCTACAAGACCACCTGCTTGCTGTCCCAGGGGTCTACCTCCCGTTTTCCGACTTATTTTCTGACCTAACATTCGACTTCGAATTCGCCCAACTATTCGACTTCGACTCCGACCTAAACGGGTTGTGGTTCCGCCGACCACCTCCACCCGGACTACGCTGGGTACCCTGAGCACCATTCCGCTTCGCTGCACACATCGGGCAGTCCCGCTTCATGGCCCCAGGCCTACCACAGCCGAAGCACTTTATCCCCTTTCCACAATCAGCTGAAACATGACCAAACCGCTTGCAATTAAAACAACGGGTATTAGGCCCCGCCCTAAACCCTTCGTGGTCCGTTGAATCTGCCACCGCTGCGACCTCCGAGCCCACCGAGGCATAAGCCAAGTAAGGCTCCAACAGACCCTTGCCCTTGTAACTTGGTGGAGGGACAAAAGCTTCAACAGACGACCTAACCGACTCTAATTTTCTACCCAAGGCGACTAGTTCAGCAACCGTTCCTGGCGAAACTAGTCCCAGCTGCGTTTGATAAAAGGGTAGTAGATTTGCCCTAATTATCCCTAGCATCCTACTCTCCGACAGGTGCTCATGTAACCGACCGAACATAATTTTCATCGCTGCCACGTAGACTCCGATGGACTCATTCGCTCCCTGAGTCCGCCGTATCC
>NW_023460454.1:23241-36456 GCF_013731165.1 Rhagoletis pomonella | reverse complement strand
ACATACATGCAAACATACTGGTCTCCCCTCTCACTGAGTTATTCATGCATCTTCACAAAAGGAGAACAATTTAAAAAATTTGACAAAAATTACAAATTAATGAAAATTATATGAAGATTTCCCATATTTTCGTTTGTTTACTCGCCACACGAAGAACATCACATTTCATGTTGCTCAACATTAGGGGTATTCTCCAAATCTTGCAAAGCCATTGCACGTAGCACGGATTGCATGGATTGCATAACTTGCAAACACGCAACAACAAAATACATGGGAAACGACATTTCCTATCGCTGCAAAATATGCAACGTCGAAACCCATGTATATATTTTGCAAAATAGCATAGCAAGATATATGCGACCCTGTGCTAGTTGTTTTGTTGTTGGAATTGCTACATATTTCTCTCATTCCTCTCATCTCGCTCACTTCATTTTTTTCTGCTGTCTCTTGTTATTGTATTTGATACATAATTTCGCTGCTTGCTACCCATGCAT
Source organism: Rhagoletis pomonella (assembly GCF_013731165.1). Taxonomy (NCBI): domain Eukaryota; kingdom Metazoa; phylum Arthropoda; class Insecta; order Diptera; family Tephritidae; genus Rhagoletis; species Rhagoletis pomonella. Next base: position 35,962 of record NW_023460454.1, on the reverse strand, counting down.
TCTACCACTTTGCAATGGGGTGCTCTCGTACTCTTCGAAATTTGGGATAGTATTTTTGCATTTCGTGCAATACGTGCATCGTGCAATACTTCGAGAATACCCCTATTGTATTATGTTATCAACATTAAATTCAACCGAATTTCTGTTTATTAACAAGCGTTTCTACATTCCGAGTTGAACTTTTCTAACGCTGTTAATTTTTCGTCTGCGAATAGTTTCCACTTTCAGTTTGCACGTTCTCTATCTATCTTAGTTCTCTGGCATAGGTAGCAAGCAGCGAAGTTATGTATCAAAGACAGCAAAAAAAGATGAAGTGAGCGAGATGAGAGGAATGAGAGAAGTATGTAGCAAATCCAACAAACAAACAACTAGCACAGGGTCGCATTTATCTTGCTTTGCTATTTTGCAAATTATATATGTACATGGGTTTCGACGTTGCCTATTTTGCAGCGATAGGAAATGTTGTTTCCCATGTATTTTGTTGTTGTGTGTTTGCAAGTTATGCAATCCGTGCTACGTGCAATGACTTTGCAAGATTTGGAGAATACCCCTAGTATCACCGTGGAGAGAATACAGAAGGTGGCGCCGATGGCAATACCGCTTATCGGCTCTCAGTGAATATGACAGAATCAGCTGTTTTACTGACGTCACAGTCAGTCACACCGTAGTGATGTGCTGAGTCAATACTTTTAAGTATCCAATACTCGCGATACTCCTATCAAAACCCGAATGTAGGAGTCAATAGAGCTTTTAATACTGATTCAAATGAAAGATGTATATATGTTGGTACAAGGCCATAATACAGAGAAACTCTTACTTGTTTGAAGCATTTTTGTTCCAGCTGAATCGAACGATATCATTTTTGTAGGCCTGGGCAGATTCTGTAACCAGTTAGCGACAATTTTGATATAAAATATTTTTACGTCAACAAGTGCGATATCGATCCGAAACTTGGCGCTAACTGGTTACAGAATCTCCCCTGAAAGGCTTCTTAATCCGTCAAAGTATTTTGCTTGAACCTTGGATCGACTAGGGTTAAAACTGATAAAATAATATTTTCTGTTTCGATAAGTTCAAGTGTTTTAGCCGATATCATATAAATTAGTAATGAAAGTTTTTTCTAAACTTGAAATGCATATAATAGCGAAGGTTTAATGTAAAGAATCAGTATAGGGTACCGATAAGGAAGTATTTGGTACCGAAACCTTTTTTAAGTATTGTGTATCGAAAATTCAGCACATCACTAGACAGCAGTTTTATTTGCCACTCTCAGTTGTCAACTCTACGGTGATGTCACGCCAAAATTACTCTCACGAATTCTGCTGCAATCGGCGCATTTTTGTATTCTATCATTCTTGCCTTAGTATAAATGGTGATCTGGACATACAACATTGCAACTTTTTTTAAAGGAATTTGGCTACCACTAAAAATGATTCGCGGCAACACTGATTGCAAGTTGAGAAAAGCGTTGTAAAAAGCTGTTAAGTGAAGATCACAGGATTTGCACATTTGTACGGATTTGTACATTTTAGCAGTGAAAGAGAGGTTTTGTTTAGAAATTTGAGTTCAGCTCAATAAAAGAATTTCCGAACAACACCTCTGTACCTGCCAAAATGTACAAATCGAGTAATCTCTTCTTAAGATGAAGACAAACATAAGGAGTTGCAAAAACGTTAAAATTTAAAGCTAACACAAGCATTCGCATTCGCAACCGCGGAGCTTTCGCATTAATTTTGACATTCGCATTCGCTTTCGCATTCGCAATAATCAATGCGGAGCTTTTGCGAATGCGAATGTTTATTTGGCAAACAAAATGACAAATTTAAGCCAATATTTTTTGCCGCACAAAGGAGTATTTGTGTAAAAAATCTGGTCAAAAGTCCGATTTATCAACTTTGATAAAATTGTCATTAAACCCATTATTTCTCAAGCTATATAACCGAGCTATCAATGGGCACACAGTGGTCCTCAAGCATCGTTAGGTATTATTAAAATGTAGCCAAGCGCAACCTTCAGGAAGCCCTTCCAAATTACTCCCATATTTCAAAATTTCAAGGTTTAAAATCGTAGCTGCTCGCCCTTTTCCTTTGGGGCATATCTCAATGAAATTGTGCCGGAGTCAGATAACTAGACTAAATATCAAATACTGGATACAAATTCGAGAATGAAAAATGTAGCCACAGGAAACATCCCGAAAGTTGTTCTCAACCGACCCTAGATTCTGAATTTTCAAGACACGGAATCGTATCGATTGGCACAGGGCCGTAGCTAGGATATTTTTCGGGGGAGTTCTGACAAAAAATTTTTTTATTTTTTTTTCACTTTTATTTGAACATAGTTTGATTAAAAGGAAAATACTGATACAAATAAAATATTTCACATAAACAGCGTTGAAATTTTGAAATTCGTGCCCGTATTTTGATTGCAAGTCAAATATTAGTGGCCCAGTAATCATCGTTAGCTTATGTACAGTGGTCGGAAAATTATAACCGCACCAAATTTTGATAAGTTTTAAAATATTATTTTTGTTGTTATTTAATTTTGGTTAGTTTTTTATGGTTCATTGTCCAACAACATCGGTATAAATACAAGTTTAAAGGCAGTGTCATACGATTGGGTATTTGCCGAAATTTGGTGCAAATTGTATCCCAATTGTGTGAAAACCCAAATATTTTTCTCTATCCCAATCACGAAAAATAGTTTGTTGAAATATTTCAATAGAAGATTGCTGTATTGTATCAATATTTTGACTAAAAAAAAATTTCCCATTTTTTTATTTTGTACCAATAGCCCAATATAAAATTCATGCAATTTAAAAAAAAAATCAACAAATTTTCGTAAGGTTCTCCAAATTCTGAAGCGGTCAAATTAATGAGAATGAAGAATTCTTCCGAAAAAGCTTTAGAAAAACCTGACGCATCTGGTTTGGCTTGTGAGCCGTGTTTACACAACGATCTTGCAATGATGCTATATTCTTCAAGTGAAGATGAAAGGCAGGAGGACACATCCGACATTTTCAAGTTTCAAGGGTAGGTGTGATTTACGACCCTCTAAAAAACAGGCTGCAACCTGAAAAGGCAGCAGCATTACTTTTTATTAAATATAATGCTCCAGTTTTTAAACTCAAGTACTCAATAAAGTAAGGGCCAATTTCATAATGAAACACTTAAAGTTCCTTTTGCAAAAGTTTCCTTTTAGTTAAAGTGTCATATAAATGTACTTTAAACAAGAAGTGCTTTCATAGTACAATGGCAATTGAATAATAACAAAAGGTTCATTTAAATGAAACTATGTTATTTGGCAATGCTGATCTCGGCAAAATTGCATCAGCTGGTTGTCATAAATACGTTATTATACTACGAAAATGACATACTTTTTTTCTTACAAAAGGGACTTTTGCGTAATTTAAATCAAACAAAACACCTCATTTATGATATACGTATCGTTTCAAAAAGTTCTGTTTTTTATTTTGTGTTTCTAGCAGTAGACGGAATTTCGCAACGTTCCGAACAAATAAAAAAAGATTTTCCGTACGTTTCCAAGGCAATTAAAAAATGCGTATAATTTTCGTCACGAAGTTGATATCATAAATTTTGTGTTTCTAGTTCAGCTTTCGTCACTCGAAAATTTTGCTTCAAAGAGGTGTTTTGTTTGATATCAAATATTTTGGGGTAGCAAATTTAAAATCGACGAAAATATTAAAAGTAAAAAAACTATGAGAAATGATAAAAACTTATCAACTTGGTACCATCTTTGGATACAATAAACAACTGTATTCGTCTGATAGTCTCGTAGTTTAATTTTGTTAAGATTTCTACCGGGTGCGGGGCGCACACATGTGCTTTTTTTATGAAGTTTTACTTCTATCACGTGTACGGTGTTGCACTCGTGCTATTAAACTAATGCTTTTTTCTCAAGTAGTTTTGCTCTGTGGCAATTTATACATTTGAATGTAAGTAGTAGCGGCACATTGGGTGAACTAAATGCATTTATACATACATATTTATGTACAACTGTAGGTAATATTGTACGAGTCTTCCCAGGTTGGATAAGTGCGGGTGATAAACCCATGTAGCATAGTTAAATACTGTGTACATACCTGCAATTAAAATGGGGAACAAATTTACAATTTCGGCATGTGACTGCAAAAAACTCTAAAATACACACAAATTGTGGTTTCCAATACATGTACGAAGTGATTAGCACAGCTGCATCCTTCAACTTGTCAACTCGCGAGAAATTCCCCACATTTGCAGCGAATTTTAGTTTAACAGGTCTATTCTGCGCTTGTAATAAATAGTTTGTAACCGGTAAATAAAGTTCCTGTCAATTTTTAAACCCTTTTCGCATTCTGTATACTCTTGTAACCGGTAAATTTTGTTACCATCTCATAAGCTGGTAACAAATTATTGATCCGTGAAATATGCAATGCCAGAATTTGCACAATTCTTCATAGCTGAATTGCTCAATATTTTAACTGCATTACCAACGTACCTAGAATCGCGGTGACAAGAACTGGTAACATTTTTCGGTAATACAATTTTCCGGTTACAAAATCTTCGGTAACGTGCAGAATAGACTTGATAGTGGCAATCGGGGAATGGGCAATTTTTTCCGGGGAACTGGGTATGTTATTTTTATTTCTTAAAGTAACCAAATTAGACGGATATGTTAATTTTTAACCATTGGTCGCTATTTCGGGCGACTTTCTTAAATTTAAATCGCTATATCTCCACAACAGATATAAGCCATATACCAAATGAGAGCTAAGGTTTTGGGCTAGACTTGAGGAAACTTAGAATAAAATCGACTGAACAGTTTTTGAGCAAATGCCCGAAATCTATATTTTCAGCAACCCGATTTTTAGTTTTCAGGCGATAACATTTATATATTTCATTAACACAATAGATATCGTTAGATAGCTTGTTTCAAGACCCTTCTACTGATATCCACATCATTGACATGGAGTGAATAGTGCGGCCTCAGTGGTAGTTTAAAAAATTGCCTTTTTTCCAATTTCAGGCAGCAGCCACGCCCATAAAGGCATACGAATCAAAACATCCTGGAACAAAACCTTCTTAGTTTTCTTTGTTCTTTAATTCCTGAAAGTTTGAAAGAAATTAAATGAAAGTACGTACAGACGCCACATACGTACCAAAGCATCTCGTAGTTGAGACACGAACCAAAACACATTTACCTCTATATCTTTCCAACTAGTAGCCCGAACTTAATATATAAGGTATCGTTTGAAAGGTATTGGCCCATAGAATAACAATATATATGTTGGGTGTACACACATGCACCATCAAACCGGCAAAAGCAACACTTTAATCTGATTTTTAAGAATCCGGTTAATCGTTTATGAAGCTTGAATACATTTTCTGGACGCACTTTGCAAGACCTTTCCAACGATACCCCAAACATGTCGATTGGACGTCTGTATAACAACTTTCTAATCTCGTGTATATATAAGCGAGTCATTCCAGCATGCTACTGTGGCTGCTTTAGTCACTCGCGCGCACTGCCGTGCGCTGTGATTCCCATTTTGGGTATTTAACTAAAGTGCCTTTATGGGCACCTTTATCTTTAAAGTGGCTTTATGAAATCGATCAGCAAAATAAAGCATCCTTTAAAATTTAAAACATTCTTTAATTTTATTATGAAATCAGCCCTAAACATTATTAAAAATGATTAACTTTTTCATTTTTTTTATTTACCCACATACATACATCACCTAATTTACTTACCTAAATTATTCCGTAAAATTTCTTGACATCCGCATTCGCATCCGCATCCGCGGATGTTAGCTTTTAGACATCCCCATCCGTATTCGCATCCGCGGATGTCTAAAATCCCACATTCGCAAAATCCCTAATACATATCGATGTTTTTGCAACACTGCCCATCGACCAGTTGCAAAATCGCCTAAATAGCCATTGTGTCAAAAACGAGACTTGGTAACCCTGAACTCCAGGCATCGAGATTTATGCATAAGAATCGTAAAATCGTTACTACAACAACAGATTTGTAAAATAATAGCTAGAGAAAACACCGCCTATCAAGCCAATGCCTTCGAAGAAAAACCGTTTTATCGCTCTAATAAAAAATTTAAGTGCCTAATATAGGCGGTTTTGCAATTGCTCGATGTTCGGTTTTGCAAAAATATCGCCGATTTGTATATCCGTACATTATGTACATACAGTGACGAGCAAAACTGTAACATGGTGTAACGCTTTTTATATTAGCCGCCGCTATCTTTCCAAGTTCTAACGACATTCATAGTTTTGTTGTATATTCTTATTGGTACACCTGTACTTCTTCTCTCATAACGAATTGAAGGCAAAAATGTAAATTAAGGCATATGTTACAGTTTTTTTAGTTCCTGGTCTCCCATATATCCTTGGTTTGCTTTGATGGCTCATGTACTCCATTGGGCGGACTTGGATACTTAGTAAGCTGCGCTTTTAGTTGATTTCGCAAATTTTCGACGAGATTCATATCCGCGGATTGTGGAGGTCATTTCGAAATAGCAAATTTTTGCTTTTGCATCCAGTCTTTGCGAACATATGCAGTATGTTTTGGGTGATTTTTCAGCTGAAACTCTCATTTTTTGACTACATCTTGTAAATTTTGTTGAAATATGAACAGATACTGCTCCTTACGCATTATGCGTTCTAACGGACCAACAATATTTTTGAAATACAACCCCAAACTATTATTGACCGCCCTCTGTGATTCACAGTTTGCCTTACATGATGCGCTTAGGCTTAATTTGGGTCTTTGATCTAATACCATGCCGGGCCATCTGATTGAAAGCGATTAATTTAGTCTTGTCAGATCAACTAACCCTCAATTAAATCCTAAAAATGTGTTTTTTATTGCATTCTGTAAGGCCTAACATATCTCAATAGGCAACGGTCCGGTTTTCGTGCGATCAGGCAAAATGCTGCTACTCTCGCACTTGTATATTGATCAAAACGGTTTTTTCTTCTCTTATTATGCCTTTGCGTTCAATTTGACAATTCTTCGCCTCGCTGTCTACTGATTTGCATTCAATTTTAATACCTTAAGCGCTTCTGTAATAGTGGCTGCAGCGCTACTTGCTACTAAGTTCACAAGATATCGGACCGTAATATTTTTTGGCAGTCTTCCTTTGTCCTTAATAACATTTGCCTTAATTTACATTTTTGCCTGCTGGTTTCATTATTGTTGTTGGATTGACTTCAAATCTCTGTGAGAAAAGGAATAGGGATGTACCAATAAGAATATATAACAAAAGTATGAAAGTCGTTAGAACTTGGAAAGATAGCGGTGGCTGAAATAAAAAGTGTTACACCATGTTACAGTTTTGCTCGTCACTGTATATACGCTCTTAAAACGAATGCACGGGAAATTAAAATTTTTGTAACCTTGGTAGAGCACTTTTCAGATTTATGTCTTTAACACCAAATTATTTGATTAACAAATTTTTGCGTAGAGCGCTGAAACCGAATCGCAAACGCATTGCAGAGAGTTTCACGCTGTCAAACGACAACAATTGACTAAGGGCCGTTCAATATCCCGTAAATACAAACCGGAGGTAAACTGTCCATAATGACGTCTAGTAACTTTGACGTAAGCTTAACTTACTTTATTTATTCATTTTAGTGCAGTTTTAAAAATCTCTTACTAAAAACACTTTTATTACACTATTTTATTTTATTCCTTTGATTGTACATGTTAAATAAAAGCTTGTTTTTGAAAAATATTTTTTTTTACATTATATATTTCATTTTTATTTATATAACGAAAACAGCTCTTATAAAGATTTTTTTTGTTGCTTTAAATAGAAAAGTTCTTTAAATTTAAAGTCTATCTTAATCTGAAGCATTTTCATCTAAGTTAGGGGCCCATTGTTCAATGTATGGCTATATGGTTATCGAAGATTTCGACATCATGCATTTAACATGTGATCGATAAAGCAATTGTTGTATTTAACCGGAGCTTCCGATTTGTGTTTATCAGACATTGAATAACGGGCCCTAAGGGCCAATTTCAAATGAATATTTAAACGGCACGGGTTTCAGATCAACTTTATTTAAATATGCCAATCAATTGGCAGCACTGCTGCTTTTTCCTTGAAATTATTGTTGCATTTGCTGGTTTGTTTACATTTTGCGCTGAACAGCTGATTGTTTTTTTGTGGGATTTGGTGGGATTGATTAAACAACCTACCAATCAATCTTGGTTGTTTAGTACAAACCCAGGGTTGCATATCTCATGCCAATGTTGGCCATTTAAGTTCAGATTAAATGTATGATCTGAAAATGAATAATGAAAGTTAATTAACAATCTCTACTTAGGTAGGCCATCTGAAATTGGGCCTTAGCCTTTTGACCACTTCGGTATGTTAATTATAGACAATTATTTTCCGTTTGCCTTTACCATCCCATGGCACACGACTATGCAGCATTATCCACATCGCCTTAACAGTATTCAGAAGAAACGCATCGTACACAGGGCTGCCAACTTGGCTGAAACCGTGCCATTTTTGGCCGTATTTTACTTCAAATGGCACTTAATTTTTCAATTTGGCACTTTTGAAAAATAATAATATTTCCACTCATTTTTTTTGAAATGTACTTCTTTTTGTCAAATAAAATTTTCTAATTTCTACAGTGTATACAACTGGTTCATCTTACTTTGCATTGGACTTTTGTTTTAGAAATGTGTTTGTAATTTTAAAGCTAAATGAGGAGAACTAAAAATAATGACAGCTTTTTTGGCACTTTTATTTTTCTATTTGGCACATTTTGGCACTGTTTAATATAATAATATGGCACTTCATAGTTAAGTATTGTTGGCAACCCTGATCGTACTAACTGAAAATTTTCTCCTGCGCGATAGTAGAAGTACCTATGTATGTACATTTTTAAGATGCATGCATATGAATTATGCGTGGCTTTTATTGTGTCTCTGTATTTCCATAACTCCCTGTGTGAGGAAACCAAATAATTTATTTCTTAACAGAAGTGCTTAAAACTTAACAGTTTGGCAATTTAAACACTGTTGAAGTTGATTTCTTTACTAGCGTCTGCAACTATACATAAAAATACAATTGCTGTCATACCCAAACAAAAGCGTCAACGTTGTCTGGCTGTCAAAAAATTCTCATGTGCATACAATTTGTATGAAGCATACCGAAACAACGCGGCGTCAACGCAGAGCGGTTGGAAAATCCGACTTTGACAGGGCGTTAGGTGTTGATGTTGGCTGCAGAAAACGGCGAAACTGTAATTTTCTTGTTACACACAAACAAACCTATGTTTATTGTTGGTGTTATTTCTGCATTTGACATAGCGTTGAAGTTTTTGTTTAGGTATGGCACTTCGGTGCTAACGCAAGGCATCAGAAACCGCTCCGCCCAACGCTTTTGTTTTGGTATGGGAGTTACCGTTCCGTGGTCGTCATCAAAAATATGAAGTTGGAACTATATACAAGTTAACACGCACCTGTCGCATTTGTTGCGACGCTCCCACGGTTGGCCGTTACACGTGCCGCAGTGTCTGCATATTTTAATTTCACCATATAGTGTACCGGGAGACATTGCCACTTGCATTCCATAATGCACCCGTGGGAAGTCAAGGCCAAATCGAGTCTCAGACAATGGGTTGTAAACATGTTACGCAACCATTGCGTCGCTGCCGGAGAACGAAGGTGGGAAGCAAGCAACGGCCACAACGGGCAGTCAGTCGAGTTCGGGACGGGTTATCATACAGTACGTTTAGTATTAGACTTAGTAGTAAGAAGTTAAGTGTTAATAAAACTTAAGTGATTTCCTAACCTGTCTGTGTTTCCTTTTGGGCGGCTGGCCCAATTAATTTTTTTGACTTATACGGACTTAACGTCCACTGGCGCCCGAGCAGGGACCCAGTAGTGTGAAAAAAGTGGACAAGTTCTGAAAATTAAAGTGTAAACCTCCAAAGGACAATAAACAATTTTAAAAGAATAAAACTTATACGAAAAAATAAAAGTGTAAACCTTCAAAGGACAATAAACAATTTTAAAAGAATAAAACATATACGAAAAAATAAAAAGGACTAATAAGGTTATAAATTAAAGGATATAGACCAATTAAACAATTTAAAGAATAAATTAATCAAGGGATCAGGCTGACTACCGAATGCCAATTCTCCGTTTATTGTAAGTATACTACCACGAATTTTTCTTTTTGCTATTTCTAGGATGGAGGACTTGAGGACCACTGTCACGAATTTAACTGGGGCTGTCAACGTCCTTCTGGAGAAGATTAACATTTTAGAAAGGCGCGTGGCGCGTATAGATGCTAGCTCCAGGGCTACCACACTAGGAACTAGTGGCCCAGTAGAACCACCAGAGGAGGTAGTGGCTCAAGCCCCCACGACTGAAGCCGAAATACGCGATATTAGTAGGCTTCCTGACTGTGTCAAGGAACTACAAGTGTTTGATGGTAACCCAGTGCAATACGTATCCTGGGTTCATTCGGTGGAGGTAATACTCTCTGACTTTGAAGTCGTAAAGGGGAAACCGCTCTATCGTGCAATTCTACAACATATCAGGCAGAAAGTGCGTGGTGCTGCTGATTCCGCTTTAATATCCTACAACATCTTTGACAGTAACTGGGCAAAGATTAAAGAATGTCTTTCGCTGCATTACGCAGACAAGCGAGACATTCGCACCCTTGAACACCAGTTGCAACAGAAGGGATCAAGGACTGACGAATTTTATGCGAAGTAAACCATCAGTTCTTCCTCATAATTAATAAAATTAAAACTGAGTCCTACACGGACGAAACGGTAAAAGTTCTCGTGGAAACTTACCGCAACCGCGCACTCGACGTTTTTATACGCGGCCTAAATGGGGAGATGTCGAGAGTGATCCTCATACAGCGTCCTAAAACCCTGCCAGAGGCCTATTCGGCCTGTCTGGAAATTCAGAATGTCGATTTCCGAAATTTTGCGATACACTCTTCAAATAATTCTAATAATCGCGTGGTAGTGCCGGTAAATAATTTGCCGAGTAGCTTTTATCCGCAGAGTAGGAAACCCCCACAATAACCGCCAAAACCTACATGGCGTCCACAAGAAAACCGTTCTCAGTACTTGAAGAACGAGCGTCCTTCCGGGAGAGAGGATAACCAAAATAACTCCTCGAGTTCTCGCGTAGAAAAGATGGAGGTAGATCCTTCAGTACAAACGCGTAACGTTAATTATATATACAGGCCAAACCCCTTCAAACGCGGTGCCCGCTCTGACAATTTACCTCGGAAACAGCAAAGACTGTTCCATACCGTCCCAGATGAAGGTGAGGCGCAGGACGAAGACCAATAATCCACAAAAGACGAAAATTCCGAGGATTTTCTATGCTCCGGTCATCTAACGTACCATACTTAGAATATACGCTACCCGATGGTCGCGCGCTAGATTTCTTAGTCGACACCGGTGCGAATAAGAATTTCATTAGACAGGATATAGTGACCAAAACAATACCGGTAAAACAAACTTTTAACGTAGCATCTGTTGGAGGTTCCGTTCCTTTAAAAGTAAAAGTAAAAATTAAGGTATTTGAAAATGTAGGCAACTCAAGTGGGTTCGAATTTTTTGTGTTACCAACTCAAAGTGGTTTCAGTGGAATCATCGGCGATGACACACTAAGAGAGTTGGGTGCTGTATTAGATAGGAAGGATAACCTACTAAAAGTAGGGAACTACAAAATCCCGCTTAAGGCGCGCACGTCCTGTAATGTTAATTTTACATTGGGAAAGGAAATGCCTCCTGAAGTTCACAACAAAATAAACATTCTGTTAAAGAAATATTCCAATCTTTTCGAGCCTTTGAATGGGAGCGAGCTTATAGACACAAGCGTTCGCGCCGAAATAAAAACCTCCACCCCCGAGCCAATATACAGCAAAAGCTATCCATACCCAGCGTGTATGAGGGACGAAGTCGAGAGGCAGGTTAATGAGCTGCTTTCCGAGGGTGTTATCCGACAATCAAAAAGTCCTTATAACTCACCAATTTGGGTAGTGCCAAAAAAACCAAAGGCAAATGGGGAAAAGCAATATCGAATGGTGATCGACTATAAGAGGCTGAACGCAGTGACAATAGCGGACACGTATCCTATCCCTGATATTAACGCGACGCTTTGTAGCCTCGGACAGGCTAATTATTATACTACGATAGACTTAACGTCTGGTTTCCACCAGATACCAATGAAGGACTCAGACATACCTAAAACCGCTTTTTCAACTATGAACGGAAAATACGAGTTCCTACGTCTACCCTTTGGACTGAAAAACGCGCCCGCTATTTTCCCAAGAATGATTGACGATGTATTGAAACAATACATTGGAAAAATATGCTATGTCTATATTGATGACATTATAGTATTTGGAAAAGATGTGGACGAACATTTAGACAACGTAGAAAAGGTTTTTTTCACGACTATTAGAGGCAAATTTAAAGGTAAACTTAGACAAAACATGTTTTTTCGAAAAGGAAGTTGAATTTCTTGGCTATGTAGTTACTCCAGATGGTGTACGAGCTGACCCAAAAAAGGTGGAAGCTATTGTACCGCGGGTACATATGTACATCCTTAGCTCACAGTCACTAAGTTCTGATATTTTTAAACTTAATAATTTAATTTTCATTTCCGGTTTATTAGTTTCCTTATCTCCTTACCTTTTACATAAACCCTCTCTGTT
>NW_023460454.1:0-8241 GCF_013731165.1 Rhagoletis pomonella | reverse complement strand
AGAACGAAGGTGGGAAGCAAGCAACGGCCACAACGGGCAGTCAGTCGTGTTCGGGACGGGTTATCATACAGTACGTTTAGTATTATACTTAGTAGTAAGAAGTTAAGTGTTAATAAAACCTAAGTGAATTCCTAACCTGTCTGTGTTTCCTTTTGGGCGGCTGGCCCAATTAATTTTTTTGACTTATACGGACTTAACGTCCGTAACTTACATACTGGTTCCAAACCCAACGCACAACCACCCAGCAAAAACTTTGATTCTATGGAAAGCGCTTACTTTTTGTATCGATGGAGTAACGCATTACAATACACCGCAAGACAAAATTTTTCACTTTCTCGTTTACACACTGCATAACAGGCAATGCAGTGAGAAAGCATTTTTACAATTTCTCGCTTATCTCCAATGACATGCCCAGGCTAAAGTAATGTATTTTGTAAACTAGAAGGTATGTTGTGAACAGTGTTGCCACTCATAAGCTTTTCCTACCAAAACTGGTAGGCTTATTTCCATTTGGTAGGTTGGTAGGCTAGATTGGATTTCGGTAGGCATGACTCGAAAACTAATGCATGAAATCGAATTCAGTTTTCACCGCTGTATCGTTAGAAGTGTAACTTAAAATATAGAAGAAAAAATTAGAGAGTTTCCACCTGTTTGAAAATTTCAGTTTAAGTAAATTGTACCATAAAGTAAATAATGCAATGTGGCTGTCAAAATAAATAGGTTTACAAAGGCTTACATTTGAAAATATATTTGTGGAATGTTGCAACCTGTTTGAAAACTTTTATTTAATCTAATTGATAACGTATATTAATATTGCAATATTGGCATCAAACTAAAGAGGTTAGAAAATTTTACTGCCGAAAATATTTTTAGGAGGGTTGCCACTTTTTTTGGAAAATTTAATTCATTTTAATTGGTAAAATAAATGAAATATTACAATACGGATATTAAACTGAAAGCTTACTTTTGAAAATATTTAAAAAATAGTCAACTCAACAATTTTTAGAATTTCGGTTTGTCTGTCTGTATATTTGTAAGCGCATCACGCAAAAACTATTGTATGCAATTAAATGCAGTTTGCACCGATGTACATATTGCTAGCGGTCTAACTGAAAATATAGAATCCACTTTTTTTTCAGTTTATCGATCTTTACCCCTAGATGTTTGAATATTAACTTTTTCCATTGCTTGGTTATTTATATTTAGAGTTAGCACCGGACTGTTTTCAAAATTTCGGCTTGATATAACCACGCACTTTTTTGGAACTTCTGTGTGAGAGGTTTTTCACTAAAAAAAAGCAAAAATTTTTGTTGTTGCTGCCAAAAAATGAAGAAATCTGAGACGTCACGGTTTTACAGTTTCATATAACTATGTAGTTTTCTATACATTTTATTTCACTAAACGGCTGCACCGATTTGGTTCATATATGGAACGTATACCAGCAACTTAAAAATAAATATTGCGACCAGAGATGAAAAATCAAAATTTAAAATTGTGCTTAATTTTTCCGAAAAAATGTGCCTAAATGCAGGACAATGTGCCAATAAATTAAAAATCGTTGATAGGTATATCACCCTTTAATTTATGCGGCGAGGAGTTGATAAGGTGCATGCATCAACTCTTGTGCAGAGTATGGTCAGATGAACGCATGCCCGACGACTGGAATTTAAGTGTGCTCTGCCCAATCCACAAGAAAGGTGACCCCGCCATTCACGCCAACTACCGCGGGATCAGCCTTCTAAGCATAGGTTACAAGGTCTTATCGAGCGTATTGTGTGAAAGACTGAAGCCCACAGTCAATGAACTGATTGGGTCTTATCAGTGTGGCTTTAGACCTGGCAAATCCACCATAGACCAGGTATTCACAATACGCGAAATCTTGGAAAAGACCCGCGAGAAAAGGATCGACACTCACCACCCATCTTTCGACTTTAAAGCCGCTTTTGACAGCACTAAAAGGAGTTGCCTATACGCCGCTATGTCTGAATTTGGCATCCCCTCAAAACTCATACGGCTGTGTAAAATTACGTTTAGCAAAACCACCAGCTCCGTCAGAATTAGGAAAGACCTCTCCGAGCCGATCGCCACAAAACGGGGTTTCAGACAGGGCGACTCCCTTTCATGTGACTTATTTAATCTGATGTTGGAGAAGATAATAAGAGCTGCAGAACTGAACCGCTCAGGAAAAATTTACCACAAGAGCGTGCAACTGCTGGCTTATGCCGATGACATCGACATCATCGGTAACAAAAACCGCGAAGTCTGTTCTGCCTTTTCCAAGTTGGATAGGGAAGCAAAGCGAATGGGTCTGGTGGTAAACGAGGACAAGACGAAGTATCTCCTGTCATCAAACAAACAGTCAGCACATTCGCGCCTTGGCACCCACGTCACTGTTGACAGTTACAATTTCGAGAAACTAGAGAATCTCGTTTACTTGGGAACCATCATTAACACCGATAATAATTTCAGCATTGAAACCCAACGTAGAATCACTCTTGCCAACAAGTGCTACTTTGGACTGAGTAGGCAATTCCGGAGTCAAGTCCTTTCTCGACGTACGAAAACTACGCTCTATAAGTCACTCATCATGCCCGTGGTGGTATATGGCGCAGAAGCATGGACAATGACAACATCCGATGAGGCGGCTCTTGGAGTGTTTGACAGAAAGATTTTGCGGAAGATTTACGGGTCTTTACGCGTTGGCGACGGCGAGTACCGCAGACGATGGAACGATGAGCTGTATGAGCTTTACAACGATATGGACATAGTGCAGCGAATTAAAATACAGCGGCTCCGCTGGCTTGGTCATGTCGTTCGAATGGACACCGACACTCCAGCTCTGAAAGTATTCAACTCGGAACCCGCTGGTGGTAGCAGAGGAAGAGGGAGGCCCCCACTGCGTTTCCAGTTGGCGTCCAATTGGGGTCAGTTGGCACAGAGGAGGAACGACTGGCGTGCTCTGCTGAACTCGGCCAAAATCGCTTAGGCGGTTACAGTGCCAAAAAAGAAGAAGAAGAAGAAGAATTTGTTCATACTTTATATTTTAATAAATGTATTTTATTACAGAATGGAACAATATTTATAAGTATTTCACTGTTTTAATGAATTATCACAAAAATTAATGGGAAAATATAACTTTCCACGACAAAATGTAACAAAGTGTACATACATATATATATTATATATGTACAACACTTTTCATGAAAATAGCACCGCGATATATTGACAAATTTTGACAATTTAATGACTTTTTCTGTAATTTTACCTTATTTATAAAAATATAGTTAATTTAACAACCAAAACCAAAAAATCAAAGCTTCAAACTTTCTACAAAAAATGTTCATTAAAATTTAAAACTTTGTTGTCAGAACTTATAGAAAACTTTCGGATATGCAGTTTATAGTATATTCAATTGTAGTATAATAAAGTACAAGTTCAAAGTGGCTAGAAATTCGCGTTGATTTTTAATTTTTTATTTTTATTTTTTGCATTTTCTTATAAATATTGTAATTTTATGTTCAAAAAATTTGAGTATGCTTTATATATGTAGAAGAAAAAGTGTACCACTTTCAACGAAAAAAGTTCTCAAAAATTGACGCGGTTTTGAACCATTTCATACTTCCACTTTATTATACTAAAATTAAATGGACTATAAAAATGCATACCCGAAAGTACTTGTGTAGTTAAAAAAAAATACGTATGAACAAAAATCGTCGTTCAATCATTAACCCTGAATTACAAAAATAGACAGCATCATTATATTTTATTACTAAAGCCACCTTATTCCTGTTTTCGGTATTAATTTAATTTTTAAAAGAAAAAATGCGCCCAACGTAAGCTGAAGAATATGAAAAAGATAGTGTCCCCTGCGCGATATGAAACACATTTGTAAACATCAACTCATTCTAATAAAGCGAATGCTCTATATTCCCGATTGATGGCTTCTGCATTTATCATCTCGCCTTCAGGAAATAATTTTATAGGTATAGGTACAATATTATTCGTATCGCCAGAGTTTACGACCTTTCGCTCGAAAGCCGAAACGGCTTTAAAAAAATTCATTCTCTTTCTTGGCAAAATTTAACATTAAATTGCAAAGCATTTAACTAAAAAACTTTAATTTCAGTTTATGTAAACTTTTCTGTAGTAAGAAATATTTCGGCATCTGTTGCACAAAAAATATGTATCTAAACTGGGTATATGATTATTTAAATCTAAAGTATATATTAACTGAGATTCAATATTTGCTTTAGAGATGAAATCACAACAAATTTGTTTAAACAAAACCTGTAAGCGTATATGCAGAATGTGAATGAGAGCTTCTGCTACTTGCATTTCTATGTTCATAAAAAAAAATTTATATTTTTATTTGGGGGTCCGAAATAAATATTTATTAGTTGCATTGAGTTACGCCAAAATATTGCCGAATATCAATCGATTATGCTTAAGCCCTGCAGTGAAATCCCAAACTAGTCAGGAAAAATACTAGTTTACAACTAGAATTCCCTGACTGAAACCGAACTAGTTCGAAAATTACCAGACTTGTACCAAGTACGAAACGATTTATTCAGGCCCTGTTTTATTTAACTTCGACAGTTTACTATAATAAAGTACACAAAATATTATAACTTTTATTTGGGTATATTGTAAATCATTAAATCGAATACGTATTCAGTTATACTAGTCCGGTTAAATAATTATTAATACTCATAATGATTATTAATTAAGGCATGTTTTTTTGGATAACCTTTTTAATTACTAAGAATTAATTACTTAAAAAAAATGTCAATTAATTCATTAGTTTTAATTACATCATTATTTTGTTATTATTGATCAGTTTAATTTATTTTTGACTTTTTAATTACACTATTAATATAATTATTTGATAAATTTCTAATATCAATCAACAAGCCAAACTATAGACAAAAATTAAGAATATTTAATAACTGCTTGAATTACTTATTTATTTTATTCTTATCCAAATCTCAAATTTTAAACATTAATTATTATTATTTTTTGTTTTAAATAATAGACTGAAATGTGCAAAGTTAATGAATTTAATTTATTTTAATGAAAACTTCTATTTTTATTTTAGTTCACTCAAAAATTATCTAAAGAATTCATTTTATTTTTAAATAAATTTTTTCTTTTGCATATTCCATATTATTAAAAAAGATAAAAATATAGTATTTATTGTACCTGAAACCTTTTCCTTTTAATAACACTTAATGAAAAATGAGTTTAAATTTATATTCGAAAGTTTGAAATATCTATGTATTTATTTTTTCTTTTAATTAATACTCAAAAAATTTAACACTAATTATTGGCAAATCTAAGGCTGCTAAATAAAAATGTATTATATATTAAAGTGTACTTAAAAGTTGTTTATTGCATATTCATGAATTCATTTTATTTTTTACTCCCAAAGTAGTGGTTTTGGTCCATAATTAGACTAGTATTTTTCTGTCTATTTTGAACTAGTATGATACTGGTATATTTCTGACCGAAATCTGACAATTGCCATCTCGTAGGACATCCCCATGTTAAAAATACCAGTTGATTGCATGGAAAAAAGATAGTTGGCTGACTAGTTGGGCATGCGGTTCATACTAGTTGTAAGGTAGTTTACAACTAGTTCATTTGACTACAGGGAGGTGCCGGCTTCCGAAAGGGCCGAAAATGGCACAATGCACACTCATTTTCTATCACGTAAAAAACCAATGTATCTCTAAAACCAATTACGCTAGGGAACTGAAACTTAGCACGGTTGCATAAATTGCAAACACTATTAGTATTTATAATAGTCGTATTTATTAACCGATTTCGTTCAAATTTTATATATGAGCTATGTACCTGAATGATGAAAAATTGTCTTGATAAAAATGGACCAGCTGGGTGGCGCTTACGGTTGCCAGACGTACTGATTTTATCAGTACAGTACTGATTTTTACACTCTTGTACTGATTTTATTCATTTCTTCAATCAGTACGCTAATGTCCTAATTTTTCAAAATTTGTACTGATTTGTACTGAATTTTCAATTCAAACAAAATACTTAAGCATTTTCTTAAGGTTTTTACATAACGTTGGAACTTCCTTAAACTGTACTGTAAAAAAATAATAAGAAAATAACTTAATTCTAGTTGACATGTTTTAGATAATTTTTGATATGCCCAAGAAATTAATACAACAAAAAGATCAATCGTTTTATCTCGAAAATAACTTTCAGTTTAATAACAATAACTTTGAATATTCGAATGGCTTTTGCCTATAACTTACAACTCCTTTTTCTCAATTTACTGACATTGTAAAAGAGTTTTGCATACAAGACATAGAGTTAGATACTCTTTTTAGCGAATTCTTAGTCTTTCACAGTTTTTGCGTAGTTGAAAAATTACTTAAGACATGAGGAAATATAGATGAAGTCCTTAAAAAGTAGAGTTGTAAAACTGTCGATAGTGCCACCATCGATAGTTTCCATGTTTCAGAAAAAAACTATCATTACTCGTTGATAGTTTGCAGCAATACTATCGATAGTGTCAAGCGCTAATATCGATAGTACTAACGATAGTCAGTGTAATGATAACAACTGTTCCAAATTAACCGGGACGGCATCGAAATACAAAAAAAAACAAATGATTGGGAAAATAAACACACTTAGGGCCGTTTTCTCAAGCAACCTTTAACTTTAAAGCTCGCTTTATATTTACAGATTGCTTTAAAATGTATAGTTGTGTCTAAAGTAAAGCGTTTTATTATCGAATTTTATTTATTTATTTACATATTTATTACAAATTGTTTAAATTTTGTAAAATAATTTTTTTGATTTCTTTACAGCCAAGAAACATATGTACATACGTGAAAAACCCATAATAGAAATGCTTCTCTTTAGACATAGCTATATGTTTTAAAGCAACGTTTAAATATAAAGGGAGCTTTTCAATTAGAGGTTGGTTGAGAAAACGGCCCTTAACTAGTACTATCGATAGTTCAAGAGTTTTAGAGAAAAACTATAACTACTCATCGATAGGGCCAAAAAAATAAAACTATCGATACTATCGATAGTACCATCGATAGTTTGACATCTCTATTAAAAAGTGGTACTTTTTCACAGTAAGAAAAAATATTTATTTTTTTTTTTTTTTCAGTACCATACTCAAACGAAGCTACTGAGAGTTCCTGGCGCAAAGAGAGAAACCGGCTTCTAATTAAAATTCTTGAAAGTGAGCTTCAAATTAAAAGTAGTTTTAAAATGAAATGTATAGAATTCTTTGTATATTTAAACACTGAAAATGGGAATGATCTCATTATTGCTATTCAAAAATGTCACAATTATAAAATAATTTATTGGCTCCTGTGTATAATGATGTATACACTCATGTTAAAATGAATAACACTTTTATTTTTATGAACTATATTTTATTTATATACCGAAATATTGTTAAAAACAAGAACTCTGGCGTTTTAAAATATTTTCTGTTACTTACATTCATAATTTTGCTTTGAATAAAAATGTACTGAAAAGTACTGATTTTTTTAGCATGAAAAAGTATAACGTACTGGCTTCGCGCATAAAAAATCTGGTAACCCTAGTGGCGCTGGAGTGGAGGTATTTGGAAAATCCGTATTTTATATACATTCTGGTTGAAATTCATAATACGTATATTTATTATAAGCAATGGCTTTGCAGAAAATGGACCCAATGGATGACGCTGCAGCCAAAATGTATAGGAACCCCGTCTGTTTAGTCTGCTTTGGCCCTATGTTTAAGTTATACGAATTAAGTTTTCAGATGCACCTTTGTATGACGCCCTCATTCGCCCTAAATGCAATCTTGCATCTACCTAGAAACTAGTTCATAAATATTAACACAAATTGTATAAGTGGCAATTAACAAGGAAGTATATCGATTGCTTCATTTGAATGATTTTCAAGAGATCACACGACTCATTTAGCCAATGTACGGGACAACTTTTCATCCTGCGGGACAGCGAGGATTCTTGGCCCTCCTATAACAGAAAACGCACATCTGTGCCCTTGAGTTTCCTTATAAGGACTTTTTTTGGCTTGCCACCGGATCAATGTTGTAGTAGCAAGAGCACAGAAAAAGGTTACGCATGCTTGGCAGAAATGTCACAGGTCGAAATAAGACCATCGGTAAAGCTCATGACATCGAAAGGGATTACACAGCGTTACTGTTCTTGGCCTATGTGTGAGGAGGATACTGTGCTTTAGTGGTTTC
>NW_023460453.1:34783-36469 GCF_013731165.1 Rhagoletis pomonella | reverse complement strand
AGGCGTACGATTGTGTTAATTTGCAAAAGCTAAGTCATACATTTACGTGATACGGCATACCGTCCTGTTTCTCATCATGGATATTAAACTTTTTCCACAGAAGAACGTTAGTTTTGGGGTCTGAGTCAGTGACAGTTTTCGGAGGCATACCGCAAGGATCATGCCTTAGCCCTATAATCTTCAACATATACACAGCGCCCCTACATAATTTGCAAGATCAGAATACGGCTATTTTCCAATATGCTGATGATTTCTTGATTATGTCGTTTGACAATAACTTCGATAGTACTGTTCAAAACCTATCCCGCAAGGCAAATATTTTCCATGAAATGTGTGCAGAACTTAATCTTAAATTTAATCTATCCAAAACCCAAACTATATATTTTGCCAAAGGGTCAAACAAGGTGGTCAATATAAGAATTAACAATGAGCAAATAAAACAAACTACTTTCATCAAATTCCTTGGCAGATATATAAACAACAGCTTGACAGTTCATGAGCATTATGCCAATGTCATCAAAGAAACCACCTCTAATTCAAACGCAGTTAAAATGATGACGAGCTCAAATGGTGGTCTAGCTCCGGGCCCGGCAGTAAATTTGTACAAGTCGCTAGTAAGATCCAAATTAGAATATGCGAGAACCACAGCATGTCACTCGGCCAAATATATTGACAAAAGAATAGAAACATTTCAAAATAATCTTTTACGCAAATGTCTAGGCTGCACCCCCTCTACTCCAAACCATATTTTATATGCACTGTCCGGTGAACTACCCTCTAAATCAAGAGCGATTTTCCTAACTGCAAAAGAACTGCTGAACATAAAATCTTTTAACCGCAGACTATATCAAGAGATCTCAAATGAGACCCTAATAAGGTCGAGCTACAGTTATTGTTATGAAAAATTTGCTAATATCTTTAATAAGGTCGAAAGTAATGTTGATTTTGTACCCACTCGTAAATATTGTGTTGATATGGATGTGCTATCAACCATTTCTTCAACGAAATCAAATGTCTCGAATGATGTTATTAACCGTCTCTATAATGAACGTTTAGAGTGGTACAAGGCTAACAGGTATGAAATTTTTGAAACGGATGCGTCAATCAAAGAGGAAATTTCCGGTATTGCGGCTTACAAACTGTCAAAAAACAGATCTTTTATTTACAAAATTAATGATAGGCTTTCTTCACTGTCTGTAGAATTAGTTGCCATCAAATGTGCAGTTCTGATAGCGGCGAAAAGTAATTACAAAAATATGGTTGTCTTCACGGACAGCAAGTCCAGCTGCATCCTTTTAAAAAAACAGAGCAAAAGCAATCACACTGTGGCTCAGATCAACACAATTATCGGAACATCGTCAATTGAAAGATGTGTTTTTGTTTGGGTGCCTGGTCATTCGGGCTTTCGTTTAAATGAAATAGCGGATAGCGCTGCCAAGACTGCTTTGGTCAGTGGTGTGGTCATTGACGTTAATTACAGCAAAAGCGACGCTCTACGTAAAATATACAACTGTTTAAAAGATGAATGGGAGCATGACTATAGATCCATCTCACAAAATAAGGGTATTTATTTTGCTGAAATTTTCCCGGAGCTTCCATCGAAGCCGTGGTACTATAAAACATCTTTGCCTGTGGGAATCACAAAGATTATAAACCGACTTTTTTCCGGACATTGTTATGATATAA
>NW_023460453.1:31420-34683 GCF_013731165.1 Rhagoletis pomonella | reverse complement strand
TGATTTTAATGCGCGGTCAACCACTTTCGGGGACTCTATTTCGCTACCAAAGGGTTGAATGCTCGAAAACCTTCTGAACTCAACCAACCTAGTCTGCCTGAACAATAAAAAACGCACCTACTACCAGACGCTTTTAAATAACAGGACGCATAGCAGTGTTTTAGACTTAACTTTTTCGAACCTCTGGACGGACGACTTTTCTTGGGATATCTCCAACGTATATCTAGGCAAAAGTCATCATGTTCCGATTGTGTTTCAATTCCACAGATTGCTGCAGCCTCAATATATACAATTCAGATCAAACAAAAAACTAAATCAATCCATCGCAAGCCTTTCATTATCGACGTCAATGAGCGAGATATCGAATTCCTTTAAAACAATTATCTCAGAGGCCACAGTACAAATTCCATCAGAGCAATGCTGGTCACCAAAATCGTGGTGGGATGACTCACTTGCCGTGCTCTTCAGGAGAATGAGAGCGGCACGTTCAAAACTTAATAGATATTGCAATTTAGACAATTATAATGATTATTTGGAGGCTGTAAAAATTTGGAACAAAGCTAAAAATAAAGCAAAAAAACTCAAGGCAGGAACATCTAAGTGAAATCAGTAAGAGCAGTTCTAGTAGAGAGTTTTGGAATTCGGTACGCTGTCATAAGGCACTTGTTAAAAATCCACGCAAGCTCGAAAGCTGGGGTGCATCTGAGAATTTAGAATACCTTTCGTACTTAAAAAATCAGATTCCCTGTGATACCACAAACTTTAATTTTAGGAATAATTCCAGTGAGGATTTCCGTCCATTTCATTTGGATGAATTGGAGGCGGTTCTTGCAAAAAAAACAAAAGCTTCTGCGGCTGGATTGGATGGCGTAAAATATAGCATGATTAAAGCCTTGTCTTCTTCTAATTTACAAAACTTAATTTCTGCTTTAAATTCATGCTGGGTTGATAACCATGTCTTGGACGACTGGCGCAAAATTAAAATAATAATAAACTGGGTGCAAAATTTCAGACCAATCTCGCTCTTGTCTGTTTATGTGAAACTAATTAACCTTATGTTAAAAAAAAGGCTTGAAGAGGTGGTTGATGATTTAAATTTTTTGCCAGACAGGACCTTTGCATATCGTAAAAAAAGATCAGGCGCAATATGTATCAATGAGTTGACCCATTTGATAGCTAAACAGAAAAGGGCAGGCCGTAAGGTTATAATGATGTCTCTCGACATATCAAAGGCGTACGATTGTGTTAATTTGCAAAAGCTAAGTCATACATTTACGCGATACGGCATACCATCCTGTTTCTCATCATGGATATTAAACTTCTTTCACTGAAGAACGTTAGTTTTGGGGTCTGAGTCAGTGACAGTTTTCGGAGGCATACCGCAAGGATCATGCCTTAGCCCTATAATCTTCAACATATACACATCGCCCCTACATAATTTGCAAGATCAGAATACGGCTATTTTCCAATTTGCTGATGATTTCTTGATTGTGTCGTTTGACAATAACTTCGATAGTACTGTTCAAAACCTATCCCGCAAGGCAAATATTTTCCATGAAATGTGTGCAGAACTTAATCTTAAATTTAATCTATCCAAAACCCAAACTATATATTTTGCCAAAGGGTCAAACAAGGTGGTCAATATAAGAATTAACAATGAGCAAATAAAACAAACTACTTTCATCAAATTCCTTGGTAGATATATAAACAACAGCTTGACAGTTCATGAGCATTATGCCAATGTCATCAAAGAAACCACCTCTAATTCAAACGCAGTTAAAATGATGACGAGCTCAAATGGTGGTCTAGCTCCGGGCCCGGCAGTAAATTTGTACAAGTCGCTAGTAAGATCCAAATTAGAATATGCGAGAACCACAGCATGTCACTCGGCCAAATGTATTGACAAAAGAATAGAAACATTTCAAAATAATCTTTTACGCAAATGTCTAGGCTGCACCCCCTCTACTCCAAACCATATTTTATATGCACTGTCGGGTGAACTACCCTCTAAATCAAGAGCGATTTTCCTAACTGCAAAAGAACTGCTAATAAGGTCGAGCTACAGTTATTGTTATGAAAAATTTGCTAATATCTTTAATAAGGTCGAAAGTAATGTTGATTTTGTACCCACTCGTAAATATTGTGTTGATATGGATGTGCTATCAACCATTTCTTCAACGAAATCAAATGTCTCGAATGATGTTATTAACCGTCTCTATAATGAACGTTTAGAGTGGTACAAGGCTAACAGGTATGACATTTTTGCAACGGATGCGTCAATCAAAGAGGAAGTTTCCGGTATTGCGGCTTACGAATTGTCAAAAAACAGATCTTTTATTTACAAAATTAATGATAGGCTTTCTTCACTGTCTGTAGAATTAGTTGCCATCAAATGTGCAGTTCTGATAGCGGCGAAAAGTAATTACAAAAATATGGTTGTCTTCACGGACAGCAAGTCCAGCTGTATCCTTTTAAAAAAACAGAGCAAAAGCAATCACACTGTGGCTCAGATCAACACAATTATCGGAACATCGTCAATTGAAAGATGTGTTTTTGTTTGGGTGCCTGGTCATTCGGGCTTTCGTTTAAATGAAATAGCGGATAGCGCTGCCAAGACTGCTTTGGTCAGTGGTGTGGTCATTGACGTCAATTACAGCAAAAGCGACGCTCTACGTAAAATATACAACTGTTTAAAAGATGAATGGGAGCATGACTATAGATCCATTTCACAAAATAAGGGTATTTATTTTGCTGAAATTTTCCCGGAGCTTCCATCGAAGCCGTGGTACTATAAAACATCCTTGCCTGTGGGAATCATAAAGATTATAAACCGACTTTTTTCCGGACATTGTTATGATATAAAATATTTACATAGAATAGGTGCAATTTCCTTAAATTCATGTGAATCAAGTGGTGTAGAAGAAAGTTTGGAACACTCGGTTTTCCCGTGTAGTAAATATAGTAATTTAAGATCAGGTTTTTCTTTCTTTAACAATTTCAATTCGATTAAAGATGTTTTGTTAACTAAAAATGTGTCTGTTATGTCGCAGCTAGCATCCTTTCTGAGAAAAGCGGAAATTAAAGTCTAATATTGAACTTCTTATGTTTGTACTTAAGTTTTGTTTTGTTTTTACTGTTAAAATGACTTTGGACTTGACGCAACCATAATTCACAACAAACAATATTTTACCGATCTGGCAATGTGGTCTCTGATCACGGCCATCACATCGAAATCCCAAAAAAAAAAAAAAAAAAAAAAAAAA
>NW_023460453.1:26828-31320 GCF_013731165.1 Rhagoletis pomonella | reverse complement strand
TTGTTGTGAATTATGGTTGCGCCATGTCAAACGTCAATCAGTTTTGTAAAGTCCAAAGTCATTTTAACAGTAAAAACAAAACAAAACTTAAGTACAAACATAAGAAGTTCAATATTAGACTTTAATTTCCGCTTTTCTCAGAAAGGATGCTAGCTGCGACATAACAGACACATTTTTAGTTAACAAAACATCTTTAATCGAATTGAAATTGTTAAAGAAAGAAAAACCTGATCTTAAATTACTATATTTACTACACCGGAAAACCGAGTGTTCCAAACTTTCTTCTACACCACACGGTTCACATGAATTTGAGGAAATTGCACCTATTCTATGTAAATATTTTATATCATAACAATGTCCGGAAAAAAGTCGGTTTATAATCTTTATGATTCCCACAGGCAAGGATGTTTTATAGTACCACGGCTTCGATGGAATCTCCGGGAAAATTTCAGCAAAATAAATACCCTTACTTTGTGAAATGGATCTATAGTCATGCTCCCATTCATCTTTTAAACAGTTGTATATTTTACGTAGAGCGTCGCTTTTGCTGTAATTAACGTCAATGACCACACCACTGACCAAAGCAGTCTTGGCAGCGCGGTCCGCTATTTCATTTAAACGAAAGCCCGAATGACCAGGCACCCAAACAAAAACACATCTTTCAATTGACGATGTTCCGATAATTGTGTTGATCTGAGCCACAGTGTGATTGCTTTTGCTCTGTTTTTTTAAAAGGATGCAGCTGGACTTGCTGTCCGTGAAGACAACCATATTTTTGTAATTACTTTTCGCCGCTATCAGAACTGCACATTTGATGGCAACTACTTCTACAGACAGTGAAGAAAGCCTATCATTAATTTTGTAAATAAAAGATCTGTTTTTTGACAGTTCGTAAGCCGCAATACCGGAAATTTCCTCTTTGATTGACGCATCCGTTGCAAAAATTTCATACCTGTTAGCCTTGTACCACTCTAAACGTTCATTATAGAGACGGTTAATAACATCATTCGAGACATTTGATTTCGTTGAAGAAATGGTTGATAGCACATCCATATCAACACAATATTTACGAGTGGGTACAAAATCAACATTACTTTCGACCTTATTGAAGATATTAGCAAATTTTTCATAACAATAACTGTAGCTCGACCTTATTAGGGTCTCATTTGAGATCTCTTGATATAGTCTGCGGTTAGAAGATTTTATGTTCAGCAGTTCTTTTGCAGTTAGGAAAATCGCTCTTGATTTAGAGGGTAGTTCACCCGACAGTGCATATAAAATATGGTTTGGAGTAGAGGGGGTGCAGCCTAGACATTTGCGTAAAAGATTATTTTGAAATGTTTCTATTCTTTTGTCAATATATTTGGCCGAGTGACATGCTGTGGTTCTCGCATATTCTAATTTGGATCTTACTAGCGACTTGTACAAATTTACTGCCGGGCCCGGAGCTAGACCACCATTTGAGCTTGTCATCATTTTAACTGCGTTTGAATTAGAGGTGGTTTCTTTGATGACATTGGCATAATGCTCATGCACTGTCAAGCTGTTGTTTATATATCTGCCAAGGAATTTGATGAAAGTAGTTTGTTTTATTTGCTCATTGTTAATTCTTATATTGACCACCTTGTTTGACCCTTTGGCAAAATATATAGTTTGGGTTTTGGATAGATTAAATTTAAGATTAAGTTCTGCACACATTTCATGGAAAATATTTGCCTTGCGGGATAGGTTTTGAACAGTGCTATCGAAGTTATTGTCAAACGACACAATCAAGAAGTCATCAGCATATTGGAAAATAGCCGTATTCTGATCTTGCAAATTATGTAGGGGCGCTGTGTATATGTTGAAGATTATAGGGCTAAGGCATGATCCTTGCGGTATGCCTCCGAAAACTGTCACTGACTCAGACCCCAAAACTAACGTTCTTCTGTGGAAAAAGTTTAATATCCATGATGAGAAACAGGACGGTATGCCGTATCGCGTAAATGTATGACTTAGCTTTTGCAAATTAACACAATCGTATGCCTTTGATATATCGAGAGACATCATTATAACCTTACGGCCTGCACTTTTCTGTTTAGCTATCAAATGGGTCAACTCATTGATACATATTGCGCCTGATCTTTTTTTACGATATGCAAAGGTCCTGTCTGGCAAAAAATTTAAATCATCAACCACCTCTTCAAGCCTTTTTTTTAACATAAGGTTAATTAGTTTCACATAAACAGACAAGAGCGAGATTGGTCTGAAATTTTGCACCCAGTTCACTTCTGTACTTTTCTTAGGAATTGGAATTATTTTAATTTTGCGCCAGTCGTCCAAGACATGGTTATTAACCCAGCATGAATTTAAAGCAGAAATTAAATTTTTTAAATTAGAACAAGACAAGGCTTTAATCATGCTATATTTTACGCCATCCAATCCAGACGCAGAAGCTTTTGTTTTTTTTGCAAGAACCGCCTCCAATTCATCCAACTGAAATGGACGGAAATCCTCACTGGAATTATTCCTAAAATTAAAGTTTGTGGTATCACAGGGAATCTGATTTTTTAAGTACGAAAGGTATTCTAAATTCTCAGATGCACCCCAGCTTTCAAGCTTGCGTGGATTTTTAACAAGTGCCTTATGACAGCGTACCGAATTCCAAAACTCTCTACTAGAACTGCTCTTACTGATTTCACTTAGATGTTCCTGCCTTGAGTTTTTTTTTGCTTTATTTTTAGCTTTGTTCCAAATTTTTACAGCCTCCAAATAATCATTATAATTGTCTAAATTGCAATATTTACTAAGTTTTGAACGTGCCGCTCTCATTCTCCTGAAGAGCACGGCAAGTGAGTCATCCCACCACGATTTTGGTGACCAGCATTGCTCTGATGGAATTTGTACTGTGGCCTCTGAGATAATTGTTTTAAAGGAATTCGATATCTCGCTCATTGACGTCGATAAAGAAAGGCTTGCGATGGATTGATTTAGTTTTTTGTTTGATCTGAATTGTATATATTGAGGCTGCCGCAATCTGTGGAATTGAAACACAATCGGAACATGATGACTTTTGCCTAGATATACGTTGGAGATATCCCAAGAAAAGTCGTCCGTCCAGAGGTTCGAAAAAGTCAAGTCTAAAACACTGCTATGCGTTCTGTTATTTAAAAGCGACTGGTAGTAGGTGCGTTTTTTATTGTTCAGGCAGACTAGGTTGGTTGAGTTCAGAAGGTTTTCGAGCATTCGACCCTTTGGTAGCGAAATAGAGTCCCCGAAAGTGGTTGACCGCGCATTAAAATCACCGCCGATGATCGTGTTGGGATTTCTACTGGCAAAATCAAAAATGTTGTTGCATGCAACTGTAAAATCGGACAGGGGCATGTTAGGGTGAAAATAAATAGAGATTATATTGATATTTGGGTTCAGATTGGTTGTACGAATTGCTATTATTTCATAGTTAGAGTGCAGGGTAATTTTCTTAAACTGAATGCTATTTTTGATGGCAATGCCAACACCACCAAATCCGCCTTGTCGAAATTTGTATACGAAGTTATAATTCAAAAGTTTTAAATGGAAATCATTTTCATTAAAGGCAAAAATTTCGGACAGTAAAGCAAAGTCAATATTATTGGTATTTAAGAAATATTCGAGATTATACTTGTTGGATCTATAACTTTGGATATTATATTGCAGAAATTTCATTCAGACTACAGCATTTTCGGACACTACCTTCTTTATAATTGTTTTGACTTAGATTGTATTTAGATTTTAGCTGATGAAATTTTTCAACACTTTCTGGTTCCTTTGCGAATTCACACAGATGCGCACACATTTTTACTAATTCATTAATTATCTTTTCTAATTCCGAAACCTTGTGGGGGTTAATTATATTTACCGCTTGTGATAATGGGACCCTCCTAGGTGCTGTTACTTCAGGTGTTGTTTCATCTTTCTTCCGTGGAGTTGCTCTCACAATTCTATTGAATCGTGTTCTTGTTAAAATCCTATTAACCTCAACTTGATTATTTCTCTCTATGTTATTCCTGTTCTGATTTTGACTTAAGCTGGGAAAATCCTTCTCATAGTTGTCTAATAAGGAAAAACGATTTTCGGAACCGTATTTTTCTCTATATTCCATGAAAGAGATGTTTTCAATTGTCATAATCTTCTGAATGTCTTGGCGTTGTACGCGTACCGGACACGAACGCTTTTCCGAAGTATGATTCGATGCTCCACACAGCAAACAGTTCATAATGCCACAGGCCGGGTCACAACGTGGTATATTGCCACACTGTAGGCACCTCGCCTCTCTAGCCTTACAAAAAGCAGCTATGTGTCCCAGTCTCCCACACTTTTTGCACTGTCTAACAGCTGGTACAAAATAGTCAACCTCACAGATGCATTTAAAAAGTTTAATTTCTCTTGGAATTTTGTTCCCCTTGAAGGCAATTTTTAAAGACGTAGTGGGTATTATTTCATCACCCTCTCTACGACTAAGTCTACTAACTGA
>NW_023460453.1:25546-26728 GCF_013731165.1 Rhagoletis pomonella | reverse complement strand
TACCAGTCGCTTTTAAATAACAGAACGCATAGCAGTGTTTTAGACTTAACTTTTTCGAACCTCTGGACGGACGACTTTTCTTGGGATATCTCCAACGTATATCTAGGCAAAAGTCATCATGTTCCGATTGTGTTTCAATTCCACAGATTGCTGCAGCCTCAATATATACAATTCAGATCAAATAAAAAACTAAATCAATCCATCGCAAGCCTTTCATTATCGACGTCAATGAGCGAGATATCGAATTCCTTTAAAACAATTATCTCAGAGGCCACAGTACAAATTCCATCAGAGCAATGCTGGTCACCAAAATCGTGGTGGGATGACTCACTTGCCGTGCTCTTCAGGAGAATGAGAGCGGCACGTTCAAAACTTAGTAGATATTGCAATTTAGACACTTATAATGATTATTTGGAGGCTGTAAAAATTTGGAACAAAGCTAAAAATAAAGCAAAAAAAAACCCAAGGCAGGAACATCTAAGTGAAATCAGTAAGAGCAGTTCTAGTAGAGAGTTTTGGAATTCGGTACGCTGTAATAAGGCACTTGTTAAAAATCCACGCAAGCTCGAAAGCTGGGGTGCATCTGAGAATTTAGAATACCTTTCGTACTTAAAAAATCAGATTCCCTGTGATACCACAAACTTTAATTTTAGGAATAATTCCAGTGAGGATTTCCGTCCATTTCATTTGGATGAATTGGAGGCGGTTCTTGCAAAAAAAACAAAAGCTTCTGCGGCTGGATTGGATGGCGTAAAATATAGCATGATTAAAGCCTTGTCTTCTTCTAATTTACAAAACTTAATTTCTGCTTTAAATTCATGCTGGGTTGATAACCATGTCTTGGACGACTGGCGCAAAATTAAAATAATTCCAATTCCTAAAAAAAGTACAGAAGTGAACTGGGTGCAAAATTTCAGACCAATCTCGCTCTTGTCTGTTTATGTGAAACTAATTAACCTTATGTTAAAAAAAAGGCTTGAAGAGGTGGTTGATGATTTAAATTTTTTGCCAGACAGGACCTTTGCATATCGTAAAAAAAGATCAGGCGCAATATGTATCAATGAGTTGACCCATTTGATAGCTAAACAGAAAAGTGCAGGCCGTAAGGTTATAATGATGTCTCTCGATATATCAAAGGCGTACGATTGTGTTAATTTGCAAAAGCTAAGTCATACATTTACG
>NW_023460453.1:23155-25446 GCF_013731165.1 Rhagoletis pomonella | reverse complement strand
AAAACTAAATCAATCCATCGCAAGCCTTTCATTATCGACGTCAATGAATGAGATATCGAATTCCTTTAAAACAATTATCTCAGAGGCCACAGTACAAATTCCATCAGAGCAATGCTGGTCACCAAGCTCGAAAGCTGGCGTGCATCTGAGAATTTAGAATACCTTTCGTACTTAAAAAATCAGATTCCCTGTGATACCACAAACTTTAATTTTAGGAACAATTCCAGTGAGGATTTCCGACCATTTCAGTTGGATGAATTGGAGGCGGTTCTTGCAAAAAAAACAAAAGCTTCTGCGTCTGGATTGGATGGCGTAAAATATAGCATGATCAAAGCCTTGTCTTCTTCTAATTTACAAAACTTAATTTCTGCTTTAAATTCACACTGGGTTGATAACCATGTCTTGGATGACTGGCGCAAAATTAAAATAATTCCAATTCCTAAGAAAAGTACAGAAGTGAACTGGGTGCAAAATTTCAGACCAATTTCGCTCTTGTCTGTTTATGTGAAACTAATTAACCTTGTGTTAAAAAAAGGCTTGAAGAGGTGGTTGGTGATTTAAATTTCTTGCCAGACAGGACCTTTGCATATCGTAAAAAAAGATCAGGTGCAATATGTATCAATGAGTTGACCCATTTGATAGCTAAACAGAAAAGTGCAGGCCGTAAGATTATAATGATGTCTCCCGATATATCGAAGGCGTACGATTGTGTTAATTTGCAAAAGCTAAGTCATACATTTACGCGATATGGCATATCATCCTGTTTCTCATCATGGATATTAAACTTCTTTCACAGAAGAACGTTAATTTTGGGTTCTGAGCCAGTGACAGTTTTTGGAGGCACACCGCAAGGATCATGCCTTAGCCCTATAATCTTCAACATATACACAGCACCCCTACATAATTTGCAAGATCAGAATACGGCTATTTTTCAATATGCTGATGATTTTTTGATTGTGTCGTTTGACAATAACTTCGATAGTACTGTTCAAAACCTATCCCGCAAGGCAAATATTTTCCATGAAATGTGTGCAGAACTTAATCTTAAATTTAATATATCCAAAACCCAAACCATATATTTTGCCAAAGGGTCAAACAAGGTGGTCAATATAAGAATTAACAATGAGCAAATAAAACAAACTAACTTCATCAAATTCCTTGGCAGATATATAAACTACAGCTTGACAGTTCATGAGCATTATGCCAATATCATCAAAGAATCCACCTCTAATTCGAACGCAGTTAAAATGATGACGAGCTCAAATGGTGGTCTAGCTCCGAGCCCGGCAGTAAATTTATACAAGTCGCTAGTAAGATCCAAATTAGAATATGCGGGAACCACAGCATGTCACTCGGCCAAATATATTGACAAAAGAATAGAAAGATTTCAAAATAATCTTTTACGCAAATGTCTAGGCTGCACCCCCTCTACTCCAAGCCATATTTTATATGCACTGTCGGGTGAACTACCCTCTAAATCAAGAGCGATTTTCCTAACTGCAAAAGAACTGCTGAACATAAAATCCTTTAACCGCAGACTATATCAAGAGATCTCAAATGAGACCCTAGTAAGGTCCAGCTACAGTTATTTTTATGAAAAATTTGCTAATATCTTTAATAAGGTCGAAAGTAATGTTGATTTTGTCCCCACTCGTAAATATTGTGTTGATATGGATGATGTTATTAACCGTCTCTATAATGAACGTTTAGCAACGGATGCGTCAATGAAAGAGGAGATTTCCGGTATTGCGGCTTACGAACTGTCAAAAAAAAGATATTTTATTTACAAAATTAATGATAGGCTTTCTTCACTGTCTGTAGAACTAGTTGCCATTAAATGTGCTGTTCTGATAGCGGCGAAAAGTAATTACAAAAATATGGTTGTCTTCAGCAAGTCCATTTAAAAAAACAGAGCAAAAGCAATCACACTGTAGCTCAGATCAACACAATTATCGGAACATCGTCAATTGAAAGATGTGTTTTTGTTTGGGTCCCTGGTCATTCAGGCTTTCGTTTAAATGAAATAGCGGATAGCGCAACCAAGACTGCTTTGGTCAGTGGTGTGGTCATTGACGTTAATTACAGCAAAACCGACGCTCTACGTAAAATATACAACTGTTTAAAAGATGAATGGGAGTATGACTATAGATCCATATCACAAAATAAGGGTATTTATTTTGCTGAAATCTTCCCGGAACTTCCATCGAAGCCGTGGTACTATAAAACATCCTTGCCTGTGGGATGCACAAAGATTATAAACCGACTTTTTTCCGGACATTGTTATGATATAA
>NW_023460453.1:21861-23055 GCF_013731165.1 Rhagoletis pomonella | reverse complement strand
GTTACTTAAATTTATTTATATTTTACTTGTATGTATGTACATACATATACTTATAGTAATTTAGCCTCATTTATCATAAATTCATAACGTACATGGCTTGGCTGCACGTATCCGTCGATGTGACAATGCAAACATCACCACAAATTAAGTTGTTGTTTTTGTTCCAATGCGATGCTCGCAAACCACGCTACAAACGACGAGCCTGCTCGCTGAAAATCTACATTTTATGATATTTTGCGAGCATGCTCGTGAACCGCCCTGCAATCGACGAACATGCACCGCAAGCGGAGCATGTGCCGCACATTTTCGTCGTGTGTAGCCACTGTAGGGAAGACCCCTACTATGTTTTTTAGATTTGTGCTGACGCAATTCGTTTTTGGCACCGACTTGAGATAGACGCGTTTTTTGACTTCTGTGGACTAAAAACTGCCTTTCAACGGAAAACAACAAAATCAAGATAAGTTAATTCCCTGAAACATACCAGATACTTTTTTTGCAAAGAATATAAAACTAACTTAAATTCAAAGTCAGATTTATTCACTTTGAGTGTGTGTCTTTTGCCTACCTCCATATGGAGGGAGGGTTAGACGCGTTAGAAGGACTGATAAATTTAAAAAGAAAGACAAATCTAGCAAAGAGTGAATGTTGTAAGAAGGTGCGCGTGGCAAACGCTTCGATGGAGGTGAACGGAGGCTCGCGTGGCTCCGTTCCGGACCCACAAGCTGATCAACCTGTAGCTTCTTCTAGTCGAATGAGACCCGAATTAACGACTCGTGCAGATAAGCCGCAACATTTTTATGACCCGAATGACCAGGTAAAATTTATAGTTTTTGTAGAGGTTATGCCCGACAAAAATGGCTTGAGGAAAAGAGTTTTCTCAAATCTCTTCTTCATGGAACTTATTGACGACTTAAAATTATTTGGTTTAGCTGATCTAAGAGCCCTTGGAAATGGGCGAGCCAAACTCACTTTTGACTCTGCAAACGATGCAAACAATTTTGTAATGAATAATGACTTCAAGGCCAGGGACCTCCAGGCATACATACCCAAATCTTTCACAGAAAAATATGGCATAATTAGAAGAGTTCCACTTAAATATTCCGACCAGGTATTACTAGAAAATATTGAAAGCGAAATACCGGTGGTATCAGTTAGTAGACTTAGTCGTAGAGAGGGTGATGAAATAATACCCAC
>NW_023460453.1:6637-21761 GCF_013731165.1 Rhagoletis pomonella | reverse complement strand
CGGGCGATTGTGAGGGCCTATTCACGAATTCAAGTGTATTAGCTCACCAATGTAACAATCGTGTCGATAAAAAGGTAAAATATAACTTTTAGTTTGCTATTAAAAACCCCGCCTCCTTTCTATTTGAAGAGTAAATTTGTTGATGCAACAAAACGGAGCAGATTTTCAGTTGAGCGAAGTAGAGGACTAGGTTTCAAATTTTTTCGACAAAACGGAACAAATCTAGTCCTATCGGAGCGAAGAAAATATTTGCCTTGCGGGATAGGTTTTGAACAGTACTATCGAAGTTATTGTCAAACGACACAATCAAAAAATCATCAGCATATTGAAAAATAGCCGTATTCTGATCTTGCAAATTATGTAGGGGTGCTGTGTATATGTTGAAGATTATAGGGCTAAGGCATGATCCTTGCGGTGTGCCTCCAAAAACTGTCACTGGCTCAGAACCCAAAATTAACGTTCTTCTGTGAAAGAAGTTTAATATCCATGATGAGAAACAGGATGATATGCCATATCGCGTAAATGTATGACTTAGCTTTTGCAAATTAACACAATCGTACGCCTTCGATATATCGGGAGACATCATTATAATCTTACGGCCTGCACTTTTCTGTTTAGCTATCAAATGGGTCAACTCATTGATACATATTGCACCTGATCTTTTTTTACGATATGCAAAGGTCCTGTCTGGCAAGAAATTTAAATCACCAACCACCTCTTCAAGCCTTTTTTTTAACACAAGGTTAATTAGTTTCACATAAACAGACAAGAGCGAAATTGGTCTGAAATTTTGCACCCAGTTCACTTCTGTACTTTTCTTAGGAATTGGAATTATTTTAATTTTGCGCCAGTCATCCAAGACATGGTTATCAACCCAGTGTGAATTTAAAGCAGAAATTAAGTTTTGTAAATTAGAAGAAGACAAGGCTTTGATCATGCTATATTTTACGCCATCCAATCCAGACGCAGAAGCTTTTGTTTTTTTGCAAGAACCGCCTCCAATTCATCCAACTGAAATGGTCGGAAATCCTCACTGGAATTGTTCCTAAAATTAAAGTTTGTGGTATCACAGGGAATCTGATTTTTTAAGTACGAAAGGTATTCTAAATTCTCAGATGCACGCCAGCTTTCGAGCTTGGTGACCAGCATTGCTCTGATGGAATTTGTACTGTGGCCTCTGAGATAATTGTTTTAAAGGAATTCGATATCTCATTCATTGACGTCGATAATGAAAGGCTTGCGATGGATTGATTTAGTTTTTTGTTTGATCCGAATTGTATATATTGAGGCTGCAGCAATCTGTGGAATTGAAACACAATCGGAACATGATGACTTTTGCCTAGATATGGGTCGTTCTTAAAAAACATGACCAATTGGTGTCCCCAGACTTTATTATTTTATATTTTGTTTCTTCAAAAAGAAAATAGAAAAATATCTGCATTTTTATAAATTATTATCGATTCTACGTAACTATATTATAAAAAAAAAAATTATTAATTATCTGAAAATAACTTAAAAAATATTTTCAATGTCAAAGGTTTAGCAAAAACCTGTGTCCCGAGCCAATTTATAAAAATTCAATAGTTATTTTCAGTTGAAATAAAATTGAAAAAAAATAATATTTACAATTTTTGTTATTCAGTTTGTGTATATTAATACCATATATAGAAAAGAATGATGAAAAATAATTTTTTTGTATAATTTTTATGAAGAAAATTTGTGTCCCCAGGTTTTGGTCCCCTCTGTTACGTCCACTCATTTTATTGAAAAATGTTTGTTAAACGTTATGACGCGTATATTTTTCTTATGCTTCTCCATCATAACTTAGCTAAAATCAACAAAATGTGTTTTGAACTGTTCAGTCTTGTTTAGTGCGTTGTTGAGTAAGGAACCCAATTGTATGCCGGGTACGTACCCTTATTCAGTGTCAACTCTGTTACTGTTGAAAAACGGTGAGTAAAGTGATTTTTTATTTATTTTATAATTTTTTTATAAATAATTTATGTACATTAATTAAGTGGACAAATAAATTCTCCAAAATTCGAATAAAAAGCTAAAATATGGTATTTTTGAGTTAATTTGTCCCCTCTGTTACCGGTCCAATCTGTGACTTATTAACTCCAAAAACTCCAAAAATTAAAAAAAAATACTGCTGGTTATGGATTCCTATTGTTGATACCATCCGTAACCACATGAGGCCAATTATAAACATATTTGGCCAACTTAATTTTTAAAAATTACAAAATTCAGAATGGTCATGTTCTTTAAGAACGACCCATATACGTTGGAGATATCCCAAGAAAAGTCGTCCGTCCAGAGGTTCGAAAAGTTAAGTCTAAAACACTGCTATGCGTTCTGTTATTTAAAAGCGACTGGTAGTAGGTGAGTTTTTTATTGTTCAGGCAGACTAGGTTGGTTGAGTTCAGAAGGTTTTCAAGCATTCGACCCTTTTGTAGCGAAATAGAGTCCCCGAAAGTGGTTGACCGCGCATTAAAATCACCGCCGATGATCGTGTTGGGATTTCTACTGGCAAAATCAAAGATTTTGTTGCATGCAACTGTAAATTCGGACAGGGGCATGTTAGGGTGAAAATAAGTAGAGATTATATTGATATTTGGGGTCAGATTGGTTGTACGAATTGCTATTATTTCATAGTTAGAGTGCAGCGTAATTTTCTTGAACTGAATGCTATTTTTGATGGCAATGCCAACACCACCAAATCCGCCTTGTCGAAATTTGTATACGAAGTTATAATTTAAAAGTTTTAAATAGAAATAATTTTCATTAAAGGCAAAAATTTCGGACAGTAAAGCA
Organism: Rhagoletis pomonella; assembly: GCF_013731165.1. NCBI lineage: Eukaryota > Metazoa > Arthropoda > Insecta > Diptera > Tephritidae > Rhagoletis > Rhagoletis pomonella. Next base: position 18,947 of record NW_023460453.1, on the reverse strand, counting down.
AAGTCAATATTATTGGTATTTAAGAAATATTCGAGATTATACTTGTTGGATCTATAACTTTGGATATTATATTGCGGAAATTTCATTCAGACTACAGAATTTTCGGACACTACCTTCTTTATAATTGTTTTGACTTAGATTGTATTTAGATTTTAGCTGATGAAATTTTTCAACACTTTCTGGTTCTTTTGCGAATTCACAAAGATGCGCACACGTTTTTACCAATTCATTAATTATCTTTTCTAATTCCGAAACCTTGTGGGGATCAATTATATTTACCGCATGTGATAGTGGGACCCTCCTAGGCGCTGTTACTTCAGGTGTTGTTTCATCTTTCTTCCGTGGAATTGCTCTCACAATTCTATTGAATCGTGTTCTTGTTAAAATCCTATTAACCTCAACCTGATTATCTCTCTCTATGTTATTCCTGTTCTGATTTTCACTTAAGCTGGGAAAATCCTTCTCATAGTTAAGGAAAAACGATTTTCGGAGCCGTATTTTTCTCTATATTCCATGAAAGAGATGTTTCCAATTGTCATAATCTTCTGAATGTCTTGTCGCTGTACACGTACCGGACACGAACGGTTTTCCGAAGTGTGATTAGATGCTCCACACAGCAAACAGTTCATAATGCCACAGGCCGGGTCTCAACGTGGTATACTGCCACATTGTAGGCACCTCGTCTCTAGCCTTACAAAAAGCAGCTATGTGTCCCAGTCTCCCACACTTTTTGCACTGTCTAACAGCTGGTACAAAATAGTCAACCTCACATATGCATTTAAAAAGTTTAATTTCTCTTGGAATTTTGTTCCCCTTGAAGGCAATTTTTAAAGAGGTGGTGGGTATTATTTCATCACCCTCTCTACGACTAAGTCTACTAACTGATACCACCGGTATTTCGCTTTCAATATTTTATAGTAATACCTGGTCGGAGTATTTATGTGGAACTCTTCTAATTATGCCATATTTTTCTGTGAAAGATTTGGGTATGTATGCCTGGAGGTCCCTGGCCTTGAAGTCATTATTCATTACAAAATTGTTTGCATCGTTTGCAGAGTCAAAAGTGAGTTTGGCTCGCCCATTTCCAAGGGCTCTTAAATCAGCTAAACCAAATAATTTTAAGTCGTCAATGAGTTCCATGAAGAAGAGATTTGAGAAAATTTTTTTCCTCAAGCCATTTTTGTCGGGCATAACCTCTACAAAAAGTATACATTTTACCTGGTCATTCGGGTCATAAAAATGTTGCGGCTTATCTACACGAGTCGTTAATTCGACTAGAAGAAGCTACAGGTTGATCGGCTTGTGGGTCCGGAACGGAGCCATATGAGCCTCCGTTCACCTCCATCGAAGCTCTTGCCACGCGCAGTTTCTTACGACATTCACCCTTTGCAGTTGCTAGATTTGTCTTTCTTTTTAAATTTATCAGTCCTACTAACTCGTCTAACCCTCCCTCCATATGGAGGTAGGCAAAAGACACACACTCAAAGAAAAGAAATCTGACTTTGAATTTAAGTTAGTTTTATATTTAAAAAAAAAAAAAGTATCTGGTATGTTTCAGAGAATTAACTTATCTCGATTTTGATGTTTTGTGTTATTTTTTCCGTTGAAAGGCAGTTTTTAGTCCACAGAAGTCAAACAACGCGTCTGTCTCAAGTCGGCGCCAAAAACGAAGTGTGTTGGCAAATTTGATCACAAGCTGACCTTCACCGAGCGCTCTTTGCTGGGTTCGGACTACAAAAATGGAAGTAAATATCAAGTATTCGTAGTAGATGTGCATTTCTTATCTTTATAAAAAACAATTCATTTCTCCTCGTATCCTTTTACAAATAAGGAGCTAAAGCGGCCATATAAGGGTCGATATCTGTAGACTGGAAAATAGACCAGCTAGTGGTTGAGATGTCATTTACACGGCTCGATTTTAGTTGAACGACAAAAATCTACTAGAAAATCGACCCATGTTAAGGCGCCTTAATCCAGCGAGCAATTATCATTAAAGTTAAAATGCCTTGGTTAAAATTAATAAAAAGTTATTTCATTCTTTCTTTACCGGGACAATTGTTACATCGGTAGGCAACGACGCAATTACAGAACTTTAGACAGAGCAATATTTTTCGATCGGGTTCAAATCGGGCGATTGTGAGGGCCTATTCACGAATTCAAGTGTATTAGCTCACAATGTAACAATCGTGTCGATAAAAAGGTAAAATATAACTTTTAGTTTGCTATTAAAAACCCCGCCTCCTTTCTATTTGAAGAGTAAATTTGTTGATGCAACAAAACGGAGCAGATTTTAAGTTGAGCGAAGTAGAGGACTAGGTTTCAAATTTTTTCAACAAAACGGAACAAATCTAGTCCTATCGGAGCGAAGTCCGAACGATGGCTTATTGTGTATATGAGGAAAATGTATGCTCTTTGTCACAAAGTCAGTATTATCGCAGCCGTACTGCGATGAACATGATGTCGGTGGGATATAAATAATTTTTTCACAACTTTTCATACCCTTCCTCCCGTAAACTGTTTTCCCTTTCTCCAGCCCACACTTTCGCTACTGCGCGGGCAAAAAAGTGCCCATGTCTGGCGTAGCGTATGCGAAATGTTCCACTGCCCCTATTTATCGGAGATAACATTTCTGGATTTGACGAAGTTATATCCTTCAAATCGGTCTATGTTTCATTGAAAAGGGATTTAAAAATTTATTCTGGCGGACTTATATACATATAGCTGTATAGCGTAGAGTAGGGATGCCCAAATCAGCACATATGTGTCGCGGGCGACTGCGCGTGCAAAGCTTTGCACAGCGGTGCTGGGTAAGCGTGGAAGCAAAAAGTTATCGGAAGGGGAAAGCGAAGTCAACAGAATAGTGAGATTGTATGTGTGACAGTGATGGAAAATTGTGCGAGTGTGCATTGTGCCATTTTCGGCCCTTTCGGAAGCAGTCGGAACCTTCAGCACAATCGATTGATTTTCGGCACTATCTTTGCGTAACTCAATGCAACTAATAAATATTTCTTTCGGATCCGCAATTAAAAATATTTTTTTTTTACATTTAATCGTATATGCTTAAACTGATAAATGATATAAACATAGAAACGCAAGCAGAAGAATCTCGCTTACACATTCTGCGTATGCGCTCAACATTTTTGTTTAAACAAATTTGTCGAAATTTCATCTCTAAAGCAAATATTAAATATCATTTAATATATACTTTAGATTTAAATAATAATTTTTAGTGGTGGGCGAGTCCGAGATGTTTAAATGATCGAGATAGTACATTTAATTCGCGTAGATTTTTGAGAACTTTTTTCGTTGAAGATGTTGCACTTTTTTTCCATACTGAAATTTGTGTACATCATTTATCATTGTCTAATTAAAACTATAAAATAAAGCTTAATTTAAAATATTGGAATAAAAAACAACAACGCTACACGCGCATTGATCCATTTAATATAAAATGCGAACGTTCGTTATATGGAAGAAAGTGCGCAACACCGCAAACAGAAGAATTCAAAATATCAATCGTATTTTCTAGACACTTCAAACTTGCACTTTATTATACTAGAATGAATGGGCTACAAAATTGTTAACCCAAACCATGTCTACAAATTCTGAACAAAAACTGTGAAAATTTGATGAAACTTTGTTGATTTTTTCATTCTTTCAAATTTAGATTTATTTGCAAGGTTTTTGTTTGATAATGAGCTACAATTTTAATAATAACTAAAATTATTTAAAAAAATAAAATAAATACCGGGTTACCGTGAAATTTCGTCAAAGATGAAGACAATGATGATAAAACATTAATACACTATATAGGCCAGTTCATATTAATGAACATAAAATGAGATCACTATCGATAAAATGGAAATGTTACTTTCAACCCCCGAATTACTCAATTACTTCTATTTCTGCAGGATCGCCATTAGGTAGATTGCATTTCCAAAGATTTTTTCAAAATAAATAGCGGTGAGGGATATTTCACCCGCCGGTGATAAGAAATCGCAATCACCATAACGCACATCACTAATATTACTGTTCACAATCACGTTTACAATCAAAATTACAATTCATAACTTCGTTTTGTAACAAATATGAAATACAGGTATATCCATTTACTTAAATGTAAACGGATTAAGAATCAAAGTACTAGAAGGATTTGAGCGTTTGGTACAAAAAGTATTTTTGATGTTGAAATTGTACTTAAAATCGGCAAATTGTACTTTTGTACATTTTAAAATTAATTGTACGGAAAAAAGTACAATTGTACTTAAAATATCGACACTGTTTCACTGGCGCTGTACTTGCTGCAGCGATGCCAGATTTGAGCGTACCCAATTTTTTACCGATAATAACTTATGCGAGGGATTTGGGTATTGGGCATTTTACAAGCCTATTAGGAAGTATACATATCTGTGTTCGTATAGAATAGTAGTTTATGTCGGAAGACTGGCTTTAGTATAATGAACCATTCGCAGCATTCGATTGCGAAATACTCACTGGCGCCGAGTCGTTGAAGAACTCTTGGAAAATAAACCTAAAAGACGGTAAAGTTAATAGCGATGCTAGCAAGTCAATATTCGTATAAAGTTTCATAAAAAATTCCTTGCGGTTTAAAGAATATAAGAAATGGTACATTTTACTAAAGCCAGCCTCCCGACATAAGCTACTATTTCATACGAACACAAATATATTCGTCTACAAATAATGTTGATTATTTTAATTAAGTCCTAAGATAAGTTTGTGAATCTTATCAGTGTTCTATGTAAGAACCAAAAATCAATCCCCTCGCCAATTAGAACTTTTGCTTTAAAAGAAAAATATACATAGCGCATTTACTCAATACTTGGTCTGGCATCACTGTTTGAGCATTGATGTGCTCAGCTCACTGTTGCCAAGATCGTGCATTTTGCACTACATTTAGTGCTTTTGGGAAACCAAAAAGCCAAACAATTGGAATTCAATGCTTGGTGCGGTATTTAGTGATGCTTTTTTAATTTAAGCACACCGAATGCATAGGTACATATGTATGTCTACACTATACACTAATATTCTACATTAAGATAGAATTCATTTATTGAATAAAATGTGAGGAATAGGTAAATTAAATATGTTTTGCGTTGCTATAAATGTATTGAAATTAATTTATTAATAACAAGTAAGAGAGTCTAACATTAAATTACCCGGCGCAAGTATCTAATATATGACTTTCACCTTTCCGAAAGCTACCGCTACATGGTAAGCCGGGTGTATAAATTTTGAGTAAATTTGCGTCCTTAAATTTCGAAATATTGAAGTTTCAAGCATTTCTGAAATTTACCGTTATATGAAAAGCGGCCTCAATTTTAGTCCGATTTCAATAATTTTCGACGTTTTGCTTATATGTGGCAAGCACAATAACCGTACCGAGTTTGGTAGAAATTGGTAGAACGGTTACCGAGATACATATATGTGATCATAAGTGGGCGGTGCCACGCCCATTTTCCAAAATTTTAGCATGAACGTATTTCTTGGTTAAGAATTGTTCCAAGCATAAATTTTGAATAAATTAGCTTTTATATTTACTGATTTATCGAAGATTTTGTATTTCTCTAAATTACCGTTATATGGGATGTGGGCGTAGTTATTGTCCGATTTAAAAAAATTTCGGCGATTTGGTATGCTGTACCAAGGCCAACAACTGTGCCGAGTTTGGAAGAAATTGGTGCAGCGGTTACCAAGATATTCACATGTAACCATAAGTGGGCATGGCTACGCCCATTTTCCAAAAATGTATAATATTATTATTTTTCATCTAAAAATTGTTGTAAATATCAATCTTGAGTGAATAATCTTCAGTAGTTACTAAAATATCGCAGTTTGCGTATTTCCGAAAATTACCGTTATATGGGAAGTGGGCGTGGTTACAGTGCTATTTCGCCCATTTTCAACACCAACCTACCTTGGATTAACAGAAACCTACATACCAAATTTCGTTGAGATATCTCAATTTTTGCTCGAGTTATCATGTACACGGACGGACGGACAGACGGACAGACGGACGGACAGACAGACATGGCTTAATCGATTTCTCCATTCATTCTGAGCATTTATGTATACATTTGTCTATATCTATCTCGATTCGTTTTGGCTTTTACAAACAACCGTTATGTGAACAAAATTAATATACCCTTGTGCACAAGTGCGCTCGGGTATAAAAACGTGAGGAAAAGGGTATGTATATACACTTTTTACTGAATCAAAAAAATTATTAAACATGATAATAAAAACTTGGCGCTTTTGTTTTGGAAAAATTGGCTTTTTCTGGTGGCCTGATGCCACACTGGCTCAGTTGTCGCAAAAGTACTCATACATACACGCATTTTTACTTGAAAATAAGTGTGTAGTGGTTAATAACTATGTATACGATGCCATCTCCGTACAGCTCACTTCACCTCACCCAGCACGCTCGCGTGCTTGCAGTTTGCCCGCGACGTCGACTGCGTACACCACTGCTGTGCATCCCTAGCGTAGGGTATGCGTTAGACTCTAACGTGTATATATTAATAGGTATAGCGTAGCGTATGCGAAATGTTACACGGTCCCTATTTATCAGAGATAACATTTCTGGATTTGACGAAGTTATATCCTTCAAATCGGTCTATGTTTCGTTGAAAAGGGATTTAAAAAATTTATTCTGGGGGACTTATATACATATAGATGTATAGCGTAGAGTATGCGTTAGACTCTAACGTATATATAATTATAGGTATAGCGTAGCGTATGCGAAATGTTCCTCGGCCCCTATTTATCGGAGAAAACATTTCTGGATTATATACATATAGATGTATAGGTGGAGTATGCGTTAGACTCTAACGTATATATATTTATAGGTATAGCGAAGCGTATGCAAAATGTTACACGGCCCCTATTTATCGGAGATAACATTTCTGGATTTGACGAAGTTATTTCCTTCAAATCGGTCTATGTTCTATTGAAAAGGGATTTAAACAATTTATTCTGGCGGACTTATATACACATAGATGTACAGCGTAGAGTATACGTTAGACTCTAAACTATATCTTTAAAGGTACAGCGTAGCGTATGCGAAATGTTACACGGGCCCTATATATCAGATATAACATTTCTGGATTTGACGAAGTTATATCCTTCAAATCGGTCTATGTTTTATTGAGAAGTGATTCAAACAATTTATTCTGGCAGACTTATATACATATAGATGTACAGCGTAGAGTATACGTTAGACTCTAAACTATATCTTTAAAGGTACAGCGTAGCGTATGCGAAATGTTACACGGTCCCTATTTATCAGAGATAACATTTCTGGATTATATACATATAGATGTATAGGTAGAGTATGCGTTAGACTCTAACGTATATATATTTATAGGTATAGCGAAGCGTATGCAAAATGTTACACGGCCCCTATTTATCGGAGATAACATTTCTGGATTTGACGAAGTTATATCCTTCAAATCGGTCTATGTTTCATTGAAAAGGGATTTAAGAACTTAATTCTGAGCCTACGAATGTGCAAACGTGCTGAGTAGACGTGTTTTGGACAGTGCGGCAATATCTTGTGCATATATTCGCGTTTTCCACAGTAAACTGATTTAAATAACTCAAACAAAGTCCCGTCCAGGTCAGCCCTTTATTTATCGCACAATTGTGAAAATTTCGTTGTGAAAAGAGCGAAGAAAAGATAAAAATAAACAAATAAATTTTTATATTGTTTTCGCGAGATGAGTTTAACAAGAACAAAAACAATACAGAATGAGAGTTCTCGTATTATGCGGCTAAACTCTGAAGTGCATACACTCAAAGCACAACTTGACGAGTGTCAAAATTCTCTTGTCTCGTCTGATGCTATCATAAGAGGTATCCCGCAGGCGAGTGAAGAGAATCTAAGAGATACCTTCTCCAAGCTGTGTAGCGTTGTCAACATGATTGCTCCACCGGTACGTGATATTTTCCGCGTTCCCAATAATGACAACAACAACAGCAAAGCTACGGCAGTTATAGTTAAGCTAGGTTCTGCCAGCGATCGATGTCGACTTCTTAGCGCCGTAACACGTTTCTGCAAGCAGAGTAAGAGACCTATTGCGCTGCGAGACATTGGGCACAAAGCAGACGTGAGAATAGACGTCCACGAGAGCCTCTCCAGGAATAGCCGTGAAGTTCTGCAGTTCGCAATGCAACTCAAAAGAAAACAACAATTGACATCTGTTTTTTCTATGCGTGGATGTGTGTATGTTCGAGTTAAACCTAAATGCAACGCAGTGAAGGTGTCCAACATTGAAGATGTCCGTGTGTTAACAGCATCCAGCACGTCGTAATCAAACTTTTGAATGAATATAGACCATTTTTTTAAATTAAGAGCGATTTTAGAATGTATGACTTTAGTTTATAATTTTATTTGTTATTTTTGCAATTTTTTCCTTCTTTCTGTACTTGTACTCATCTCCTTCTTCCCATTTCCTTCTACCTCCTTCTCACTTGAGATATATCGTACATACTCTATTAGCACATATCTACTTTTCATACTGATATGCCCTTCTGAGATGCAATGTGTTATGTTTTGTTTGTTTTATATTTTGCTTTGTGCTCATGACTCCTAATGGTGGTATCTGTTCCAGAGACGGTACTTTCAACATGATTCGCGTATTGAGTAACCGTAAGAAGGGCCTTAGAGTATGCCACATCAATGCCCAAAGCTTAACAAGGAAAATTGATGAATTTAGGTATCTTTTTGAAAATTCGAATGTGGACGTGGTGTGTGTATCAGAGACCTGGTTTTCTCCGTGTCATAATGATCACTTATTTCACGTTAATGGGTATAGGCTCCTTCGCTTGGATAGAGTTGGTCATGGAGGAGGTGTGGCTATTTATGTAAGACACGGTCTCTCGTGCAAATTCAACTGTGCATCGCCACCTTCCAGCACCACTGAGTATCTATTTTTAGAAATCTTTACTAAATTTGACAAGGTACTTATTGGCTGTGTCTACAGACCCAACAGGCAGATCTGTTATAATGGGTTCATCGATTTTCTCGAGAATCTTACCATAGGCCACAACAAAATTATTATAACTGGTGACTTTAATAGTGATATACTTAAAGATACAAAATTTTCACTTCACATAAAAAATTTGGGACTGTTACTACGTTTATACGCACAGAATAATCGACTTAATTGAAAGCGCATTGACACCGTACACATTTCGCCCTAGTGTCTATACTTACGGCTTTATATCGGCATCAAAGTAACCGTCTTCAAAAGCAAACAAAATCAGCACTTTTCATTTGACATTTTATAAGTTAACATAATGGAAAGTGATAAAAATCTAGTTTTATTCGGCATTTTATTATCATTTTTATTAATCAGCTTTTAAATACTGATGCGATTATTTGGAATTTGAGCGGAACAGCTGATCTCCAATTCGCTTTGAGTGAGAGCGGTGTTTATACACTCTTTCTAACTGTCTGGAGAATTAAACTACTGATTTGAAATGGAGTGTGAGCCAAAACACTTCGCTCTTTCAAAGCGAATTGAAATTCAGTTTATACATATGTTTTGAATCGCGGCGAAATGAATTAAAGCGACTTATGCATGCGTATAAACGTAGTATCTGTTTTGTAAATCAAACAACACCTACGCACTTTACACGTACCTGCAGCACCTTACTGGACATTTTTGTCGTTAACGAGTTGTCTAGCGTACTTTTGTATGATCAACTTATAGCTCCAAATTTCTCGGAACATGACCTTATTTTTCTCACCTTCGACTTTCGTTTTGTTAGCAACCAGTCTTCCTACTCTTACCGTAACTTTAACAATATTAACTACGAAAGACTTAATTAAAGTGTTAATTCAATCAACTGGGGATTTGTTCGCTACATGCCATATGCTAACGATCAAATTAATTTTATACAGACAAATACTAACACACTATTTGAGACATGTGTGCCTCTAATTACAAAACCAAGCAGGCATGGTAGTCGTCCATGGCTTAACAGCTATATAAGAAAATTAATTGATGATAGGAATAGTGCGTATCATACCTGGAAGAAATTGAAGTCCGACGTAGCCTATAATGAGTACAAGTCTATAAGAAGAAGAGTTACGAAGGCCATAAAAACCCAAAAGATGAAATATTATGAGCACCAATTCAGAACTGCAGTAAGCTCAAAGCAGACATGGAAACGTATTCGTGAAATTGGCATCGACAGTAAAATCTCTGTCTCTCCTGAATCTGTAAATGTTGATGAAGTAAATGCAAATTTTGTTAATTCGTCTCGTTCTCGCAGTAATATATGTTATGATGGTTATAATGTTTGTCTTAATAACTTCTTGATTGCGTTTTCTTTTCAATGTATAGATGAATGTGATGTTGTTGAGTCCATACTTTCTGTGAAATCCAACGCCGTTGGTCTAGACGGAATCCATCCTAAATTCATTAAGTGTATATTGCCATTCATTCTCCCATGCCCCACCTACGCTTTCAACACTATATTGACAACGTCCGTCTTTCCGAGCTGTTGGAAGAAGGCTAAAATTATCCCTCTATTGAAACCAAATGGTGACTTCAGACCAATTGCCATTTTGCCATTCCTTTCGAAGGTTCTGGAGCGAATAATGCAGCGCCAAATAAACACCTTTGTGAGTAAAAATTCACTTATTAGTAGTCATCAATCTGGCTTCCGGGCGAACAGAAGCTGTATTACTGCTCTTTTGAAAGTCTCTGACGATATAAGGCAGAATATGGACAAAGACCATGCCACTTTTTTAACTTTACTTGATCACTCAAAGGCTTTTGACTCCGTTGACCACACATTACTTTGCTTAAAACTGGCCAACCTTTTTAATTTCTCTTCCCAAGCTGTAAGCCTGGTCAGATCTTATCTCCTAGGGCGGTCACAAGCGGTATGCGTTGGTAGCTCTGTGTCTAGCTTCTTTTCTGTTATTGAAGCTGTGCCGCAAGGCTCAATACTTGGACCGCTGTTGTTTGTCTTATATGTTAACGATCTACCGAAAATTCTACAATATTGTAAAGTGCATGTTTACGCAGATGACGTGCAATTATATCTTGATTGCCCACTACAGTCAATTAATGCCTGCACACGTAATCTCAATGCAGATCTGTGTCGAGTAAATGGCTGGGCTACTGATAATGGCCTGCTATTGAATCCGAGCAAGTTCCAGTGCATTACAATTTACAAAAAACACTTTAAGCTAGACAATTATTCAAAAGTAACATTAGGCAATTCGGTAATAAATTTCGTTGATGCAGCCAAAAACCTGGGCGTGACTTTCAACAGAACATTGACATGGAAGAACCACATTTTTACAGTTATAGGCAAAGTGTATGGAATGTTGCGCTCCTTATGGACTACCCAGTACTTTACACCAATTAAAATTAGACTGCTTCTAGCCAAGACATATTTCCTTTCAACCATGCTCTATGGTTGCGAACTGTATGCTAATTGCGATACCACGTGCAACAGAAAGCTCAATGTCTTCTTTAATAATATTGCCCGATATATTTTTGGTATTTAGCTCAGAGATCACATCTCCGAACATCCTATAAAAATATATTCAATCTCCTTTAATAAATATTTGAATTTCAAGACTCTAACACAATTACATAAAATATTGGTAAACCAGGATCCTTCTTACCTCTACGAACGATTTCAAGCAACTCGATCAGCGCGTTCCTCGCAGTTGCTTTATACGACCTTTAATTCCAAAATACCTGAGCGACATTTTTTTGTGTATGCAGTCCGTCTATGGAATACTTTACCTTTGGAGATCAGGGGCGAAAAAAGCACATTGCACTTCAGAAGGGAACTAATGCGATTCTTTACAGAATGATTATTCAAGAGTGTACATATATCATCTGTCAGTTACTACTTTATTCATCTCTGATCTTCCACAACCTTTTCCTTTTTATCAATTCAGTCATTTCTCCCTATTAAATATTTCCTTTCCCTGGCTTTATAATTTTTTAATGTTATTATTACCCTCTAGGTTTGTAAGTCATTTATGTATTTGCGTATAAAATAACGTTCCTATCAACAGGTCATTAAATATTTTTCCATTCGGTTAAATGTTATATATTAATTAAGTAGCAAACACTCGAAATATAACTCATGGTTGTTGTGTTTGTATTACAATATAAATAAAAAAAATTATTTATAATTTATTTATAATAATTCAGGCGGACTTATATACATATAGATGTATAGCGTAGAGTATGCGTTAGACTCTAACGTATATAATTATAGGTATAGCGTAGCGTATGCGAAATGTTCCACGGCC